>NW_008239139.1:2593498-2641718 GCF_000691975.1 Corvus brachyrhynchos | reverse complement strand
TCAGGTCCTCAAGATTTTGAAAATGTTTGCCATCCTCCTTCTAGACCATTTTATTTTGATGAGGAATGCATTCCCTAGACTTTTCTACCTGGTATGTCCCTGCTCACAGTATGATGATGCATGGGTAGCAAGAAAGAAAACAAAAAAACCCCAAAGAAATGGGACCTAGGTGCAGAGGCCAAAAGGGTGAATTCTGAAGGGAGTTGACAGCCAGAATCTTCTGGCTGAATTGTTGCTTTTTTTGTGTTTTTTCCTTTTGTTTCCAGGCAAAACACATTTGACGGTGTGAACTATTGAAAGCCTCGGGTGCAGCGTGTGTTTTGTTTGCTTCATACAGTAAAGCAGACCATATGTTAACTGAGTTTCAGCCATTCCACTCAATAATCCACACACTTTATTTATTGTCTAAACATTTTCCTTAACTTCTCTGTGACAGTAACATAGTACTTGATGGTAACAGTGCTAATTCATCTGCAAACACCAGAGAAAAGTAGCTCATTTCACAAATTAGGATGTGAAGTCAAAGGATGGCTATGATATGATTCTGTACCTCTCAGTAATATTAAATTCTAAGTTCTCAAACACTGTAGACAGTGTCCAGATATAAATAAAGACTGAGCTGCAGCTATAAGAGAGACAACTTTGAGGGGATTGAATGGATGACAGTCCTGTGCTAGATCTCTAACATACATATATTCCAGAATGGAATGGATTTGAAAGTTTGATGAAACAAGATCACATTCTCCAGATTCACAGACAAAAAAAATGCATTGTACAGAACAGCCAGATATCACAGGGAGAAATTTAGGCTGGTAAGACACTGCCTAACTTTGATGAAAGCTTTCATCACAAAATTGTCCTTTCAATGATTCAGGGCAGCACTTCAGTAAACGCAGTCATTGGTTTTTTTCCTCTTATATGCACTGACCACACAAGAAATTAAGCAAACCAGTACAGCCTGTGTCCATGTTGGGTTAACAAGGAGAATCTCAGCAAGAATTCTGTGTCCCACTGTGTGCTGTAAAGGACATGGTTTTGGTACCCGGCTTTTTAAAAACAGGTTGCAAAAGAAAGGAGTCACTCTTCCCAGAATTTGCTAAGGATCCAAATGAAAATGCAATGTTGTATGTTAAGAATGGAAATGAAATGCACTTGAATTAATTAAATATATAGAAAAGAAAAATCAGAAGGAATAGTGTGCTAATAAGTCCCTGGCAATATAGTTATACTTGACAAGGAATATTGATTACTGGGTTGTTTCACATTTGGTATGCACTAATGCACTGAGCTCACATAGAAAAGTGACAGCTCTGAAGTAATTACACAGGAATTGTCAGTACATTCATTTGTGTTTGGGTTATTTCACTGCACTGGCATTTCTATAAATTATAACATGTCACCTTAGATGTATACAGAAGTTAAATCATTTATCTTCCAACTAATCATAGTAACAAGAGCAAAAAGGTCCCTTGACAAGAATTTGGATAAAGGCCTTAATAAAAAATTGTAATGCTGTAAGACTTCTGACTGATTTTTTTTTTTTTAATTGAAGCTAGATTTAATTGATCTCCAGTCATCTAAGATGAAGAGAATACAACTGTAACTTTCTCCAGTGTACATATTTATGAGATATAAACACTCAAAACTAGACTGAAATAATTGTTTTCCAGAGGCCATCAGATAGTCAACTAATACTTGTAACTTGTATTCATGAAGTTGTCTCTGCTCTCTGAGGCTAAATCTGGAGATATAGAGAAAGACTCATGAGATCCATCAGGTATCTGATTTAAGACCCCTTGATTTACCCTTGTCACCTTTCACAGTCTCCAGCACACATTTTATTCAAAGAATGCTATGAGCTAGTAAGCTGAATGAAGCACTTGCCTGTCAGAAGAGTGCTAATACAGTATTTGAAATTTATGAGTATCCTTATAGCTAAAACAATCTACTCAGATAATAATTATCAGGTCAATGCCTTTTTAGGGAAGTAATTGACATCTCTGTAAATGCAGGCATTTGGGTTTTTGCTTGTTTGTTTGTTTGTTTCACTGTCTGGAGTGAGAAAAAAATAAAGAAAAAGGGAAAAGCCATCATTTACACAAGCCAACAACATTCCCTTGCAGCAAAGAAAGCTAACCCTGTCCCAGGCTGTATTAGAAGGGGGACTGGAGAAGATGACCTTCAGATATCCCCTCTAAATTCTCTGATTCTGTGCCTCTGTGAAAGAAAAGGAAAGGGAACGAGAAAGGGAAAGGGAGAGTGAGAGCAGGAAAGAATTACAACCACTTACCTGATTCCAGCAGTCTGAAACACAGATGTTTGTTTCCCACTAAAATAAAAATATAAAATACATTAGGCTGAATTATTTAACTTTCTTTATTTGGTTCACAATGCATTTTTGTAATATTTTGAGATTCTATCACAATTATAAACCTCGTAATTTTGATCAATGACAGGGTTTTTTCCCCCAAATAAAATTGCTGGACTGCTTAGTTAATAATCCTGAGGTTGTTCAAATTGTTATGCCATTCTTTGTGAACTGGTCCTTTAATAAAAGTACAACTATAAAACCCATGCCAATGATCTGGGCTTCAATTAAACAATTGATACTTAACCTTTTCCAAGTGAGCAGTAGAAGAGACTGGAGTAGAAGACAGGTTAAGTTTATGATATCTATGATTCATTAATTAAAAAATAATCTTCTCAGTGATGCATAAGATGCCAAATCTGAAGATGTAATTTATCCTACATTTTATGATTCTATTTAGTATTTTTTTTAAAACTAAAGGTAGGGAAGAGGTTCCTACCAAACTCTCCTTGAGAAATTTAAAAACAGGACTCAAGACACTGTTTTCAAACATTAAACCTTACAGACATGTTAGATGTTCACTTTATATAGTGAGTATCTTAAACTGTTGTAAACTTGCATGAGGAAGCTGAAGCAGTGTTGCAGAAGCAGCGCTGCACAAAATCTATATGTCACAGCTTGCTCATAATTGGGAAGTAAAAGGGCAGTTTTCTCTTCATAATCTGAGGTTGCTGACAGTAGCTGAGAAAGATATTTGAGTGAAGCTGGCATGCATGCTGAAAAATCTTAGTTCAGAATAAAAACCCTTGGGTTTTTTGGTTTTTTTCTGAATATGAGGTAGGATTTTAATTCAGCAATAGAGAAACCTTCAAATGGATTTAGATTTTCAATTTGCTTCAAGGCTGAAGAGTTTACATGATTATGCAAACTCTCAAATTCTGCCATTTGCAAAATGAGGCTTAGATGTTAAATGACACTATCAGTGCACATCTTCCATGACAGACAATGTATATTTTATGTATTGACCTGATGGCATATCTGGATTTCTTGACTAGAGAATATTTGAGGTTTCTACTGTTTCTCTATTCTGGATAGATCTAGAAGCACTGACTGAAGAGTGCTCATCATGTTTTGGGCTCTCTGACAAAAAATGCAACTGAAAATGAGGTATTAAAAGACAGGAAAATTCTGTGTACATTTGAGAATGAAGACCATCAGTTACAGCTTTGGACAATGATTCAGACAAGTCTGTAGCTCATTCATTTCCAGCTGGTTCTCTCCCTGATCCAGTTCACCGTAATTCAAGTGAGAAAATTTAAGACACAAGTTGCTGGAGAGTTGTGTGTAACTTCACCTTTCCTCCTTAATTCCAACTTCAGTATTCTGCTGGGAGCACCACAGTGAGATTATGGACCAAAAAGTTGATATATTTACTTCTAAATGCCAGTAACAAATCAGACAGCATGACCCAGTGCAGTGAAGGGAGGCAATTACTTTTGAAAGGGTGAAAAAAGGCTCTGATTTGTACTTTGCCAGTTATGAAATACTTTTAATAACTTCTTTCCCTGATGGCCACCACTCCTCATGTGTCACTCTGGGTTATCCCTGGGGTATGTTTATGTAACAGTCAATTGGCTATAAAGGTCTTTTTTTTCCTTCCTATTGGGTGAATTTGACAGTCAGGTTTGAGAATGGTTTAACTCCCCATTAACTGTTGTTAATTTACAAGAGAACTCCTGCAGAAAACAAACAAGCAAGCTCATAATTTGATGCAACATCAGTCTGGAACACCAAACAAAGCCATTAGGAGCAGCACAACTATTGGGATTAGCAAACACAGGTGACTGGGGAGAAGGAGCAATCAAGCAAACACCAGAGCTATGTCATTCTCTGGGAGAGCTAGTGTGATTCCCTTCATTTACTAATCTTCCTGTGGGGTTCAGAAACATGATGTGAAAAAACCTCTCACACAAAGGCAAATTTAAAGCACAAGTTCATGTTTAAGAATTTTTAAATGCAGTAAATAAACTGTTCATACTTTTTCTGAACTCATTGATAAGGTCAGAATTTGAGAGTTAAATGCATTTCATGTAAGGAAACTGCACATAGCAAAGCCAGACAAGCTCCTCTAAATGTCCCATTCCAGAGTTTGAAATTTGCACCCACTCTGCATTACATGTTAAATCCTGCTGCAAACACAGTCTATGAGGGTTGGTATACAAAGTTTGTATTAGATCTATTTTCACTCCTGGCATCCATCTCCAGCCTTTGGTGAGGCCAGCAGTGGTTATGCAAATTTCGTGAGTCATAAAAGGTCTTTTTTTCCCTTCTGTTTTTTGGTTAAAATAAAAAGAACCAGAATGGAGAATTCCGAAAGAGCATTATAAGAGTAGAGTTTGTAATTGATGTTCATTCCTTCTATGGAAAACAGAAATATTTCTTTTATGTCATCATACTTTTAAATGTTGCATTTAATGCCCTAATGACTGATTAACACCTCATAGTATGAACTGCATCGTACAAATGAGGATGTCTTTATTTCAATGAACTTATACTCTAAGCAAAATGTGGTTACAACATTTGCATAATTATTTGTAGCCGTTTAATTTCCGCAGTCTTTGAAAAAAATTAATCAAGCTTAAGTGCTAAGGCTGTGCAAGAAACAAAAAGATCAACAGGCTGCACACTACTTAGGTGGATCAGGACTGGCTGGCATCTGTCAGGGAGCATTTTATGCTCCAGGGAAACCCTGACACAAAAAAAAAAAAAAAGGAAAAAAAAAAGAAAAAAAAAGGAAAATAAAAGATGAATAAAAGATGAAGTCACCAAGGGATAGGATATATTATGAAAAGTATAGGGTCTGATAGCTTTGGAATGGAGGACTGAAAAGAAGGGGAAGGGGGTTTGGTGCAATGTATGGAGGCAATAAAAAGTATTGCTGCTTGGAGAATTTTGTCACACAACATTGTCAAAGATGTTTAAAATATATCCCTGCCCCAGGACTCAGTAAACCAAGGAAGAAGCAGGAGAACCAAAGCTCTCCTTTAGGATTTTTTTTCAGTTTATTGGCAGAAACAAATCTGTCAAATTAAATTATTTCAAGTCATCTCAATTGTATCTGCCAATCCCAAGCAAAACCTTTCTTGTTTTTTTTTTGGGTGGGGGTGGGTGTTAGGGTTTTTTAGTTTTGGTTTTTTTTTCTGGTTGAATGTCCTCTTATCATTTTTACCTGTACTTTGAAAGAATCATTAGTTTGAAATGACAATTCAGTACATTTCATTCTCAGCTTTTAACAGAAGGAAAGAGTAGTCTTCCTTGAAATATTTCTTTCTTTCTACCTAAAGATACTTGATAAATTTGTTATTTGAATTAACGATAATTCCTGTTGACCCGTTTGTATGGGGTAAGCTATTGCTACATTACAGTCTCACCAGCTGAATAGTACCCAGCAGAACCAAACAACAGGTTTTCAGCTCAGAAAGACAAAAGCCAGTTTTGCCTTTGTTTTCTTTGAAGCTCTCCTGCAGCACGATGAACAAATCAAACTGACTCCTTGATTATCCCTTCTATGCAGATAAACCTCTCTGGGGAGCAGGGCTGAGGTAATGCCAAAGAGAGCTCTCTCTTTGTCAGATCAGCTCCCAAGGGTCATAAGATGACAGGAAAGAGTTGAAGGACACTTTAAGCTGTCCTAGCAATACCTGTCCACAGGAAAAATAAAAAGCACATAAAAGTGGTTTAAATTCATCTTTGTTCTCTCTCACTAGCTCTGTGTTGGGCAAAAATGGGCGAAACTACAGAGTCCAGACATCAATCATCTACCAAACAAATCCCTCTCACAGCACACTGCCTTTCTCAAGGGTTCACATGTTGCATCTGTTGTACCTGGAATGCAGTCCTTTAGTTTAGATTTGACATTTGTTTCCACAGCAACCAACTGGGAAATAACTATAGGTGATATAAACTACATTGCTATGACAAACAGCCTGCAAGGAAAAACACAAAAGAGAATGAAAAATAAATTTCATTCCATCTGTACAGACATGCACTAAATAGTCAGATACAGGGCAAAATTCAAAGTTTCCAGTAGGCTTCAGCTGCATATTTCCCAGCCAGTATTCTATTAAAGGTTGTCCTATCACCTGAGGATGTACTTTTATGTTGAAACCGTAAATAAAGCCATGATGAAATTCTGAGAGCAAACAGATTATTGCAGTAATGATAACCAGGATGCCATTTATTCTTGAGTGTACTGGCAAAGTCTCACACTTCAGTCATAAGGATACTTAAAGAGAGTACTTATTGCCTATTTACTTATGACAGTAACAACCTAAGCGTCCCCAAAGATTAGAAAAAATCAACTATTTAATTATTTAAGGGCAGAATTGTATGAAAAGATCATTTTAACTGCCTTCCACATAACACAATTCTATTACATCAGCCAATCACTCATGGAAGAATGACACTTGCATTTGAAGACAAATTTGTCAGCTAGGGACATAGGTACTGTTTGACAGAGCTGCACTGCCCCAAATAGAGCTGGAGGAGCCACAGCCAGGAACAGCATTGTGCTCTGTGCCCTCCTGAACTTCAAAGCTTTTCCTTCTCAGAGCAGGAAAAGAGAAGGGGTCCAGAGATCATCTAAGCTTCCCTTTTGAGAAAAGCACTCAATTCTACCTTTAAATTTATCTTTTCTTGGAACAGCATTCATTTAAATTAGAGAGGGATGTTTTCTTGTCTGGGAACCATAAGTATTTCATGGGATGAAAAATATTCAATGCAAACTTTTCCAGAAGTTCATTGTTCACATTATAAACTCCCCATGTAGTTAGATGCTGTGCAAGCAGTCACAGTCTCTGCCAGAAACAAGAGTGCTTTGATATAAAATAAAGAATAGTACAGGAGAGAGAGGTGGATAAAAGTTATTGCATTAACCCCTGTTTATTTATTTTGGGTATTTCACTTAAACAATGCTATATACCTTCATTTAAAAACACTAAGAAATGTAAAAAAAAAGAATCAACCAGGAACACCATTTAGCATTCCAGCCATTAACATGGGTGATTTGTGAGATCTAGCAGATTTGAAGAAGGATGTGGAGGGTAATGGTGTATCATGGTGACATTTCCCAGGTCAATAAACCTCACTAAAAAAATAAGCCTCAGAAGCTTCCTGTGAAGAAGGGCAGCACTGCTATTCCAATTTTATTATGAGAAAATGAGTCACAGTGGGTTAAAGTTAAATATGGAGATTCAAGTCATGCTAAACCTGTGTGGCTCAGCTTCAGAATGAAGCCCACCTAGGTCCTGCTTCTTTCTTTTAATAGCATGACCGTGCTGGCTTTCTGAAGAGCCATGAATTTATTATAGAAATTGCCTTTCTTCTGTCCCTGCATGGGCTGCCACAGCAGGCTGAATGCAAACAGGGATGATTCCAGGGAACTGATTTCATAACCATGCCATTCGGAGCTCAGGGATAGGAGAGACTGATGAATATGTGCTGGAAGGCACTTCCCCCACGTGGTCTCTGCTTTTGCCTCATGATACTGAATTCCTTGACAAAGATTAAATATGTGCATAAACACAGGTGAGTGAGGCTTTTAACTTTTCTGCTCTTCACCCGCCCTTCTTCCATTCCACTGAATTTTCACTTACTTAAAATTTTCAGATTGACTGTGAAAATGTGGGACATCTCAAAAACCCTCACAGAAACACACAGAAGTATGGAAGGATGAAAAATTAGGAAACAATTGAGAGACTGGCATAGTTCACAGAAAGCACTCTCTCTGCTTCATAAGTTTGATTTAAATTATTATCACCTCAGAACCCTCAGTCAATTCCAGAATATGAAATTTGGACTATGGCTGATAAAAAAACTGTAGCTAGAAAGCAATTCTCCACGTGCTCAGCAGATTTCCAAAAAGGATGTTCAGAAATAAAATGTTTCCTCTTTGGGCTAATTAAAGCGTAGGGCTATGGTAGTAATAATTAGAACTGGACTTCTGACACTCCAGGAGAAACATTTTACACAGGCAGAGCATGTTGAACAGTTTTGAGACTGAAAATTTTACAGAAATGAACATCAATTTAGGGGGGAAAAAAAATGGATCTGATGAATACTCTGAAGTCACTCTCACTGTTCCTAAGGCAAGATTATGAAAAATCCCCAATCTCTTCTTTTTCTTTTTTTTTTTCTTTTTTTTTTTCATTAAGTGAAAGGTCTCTTTGGCTCTTGGACAGTGAATATGAGGGTTTTTAGTTTTGTTTTGAATCACTAGGGCTAGCCAGTCCTTTTCTGTTTCAAATAGGAGAATAAAGAGAGAGAAAGTAGAGGTGAGCTTCATTGGCAATGTAACTATGAAGGAGTAAATCCTCAGCTCATCCACTTGTCTGGGAGATGGGACTAAAGAGAATTTACCCTTAGGGAAAGTTTCCTCCTCCAGGGCGCTGAGATTCACATTTTCATCCACAGAGCTGACCATTAACAGATGTCTCAAGAATCAGGCAACCGGCAAACCCTCAACCTTCCATGAAGAATCAACTGACCCTACTTTACTCCCTGCCCCTGCCCAAGTGTGAGTGCTGGAATTCTCTTTCTTCTTCTGGATCAAATTTTTCTGCATAATGTTGTAAATTCCTCGTGTCTAGCACTGCACACAGCGTGTAAGAGCCCTGAAAGGTGGGAAGTTAGTCAATAGTGCTGTTCTAGTGAAGCTGTTACAAGGTTATATTTGCACAAGGGTGCAAAGGGGGGGAAGTGTTGCCTATAAGCAAGCACAAGAACACACTTAGACATTTTTGCTTACTCCCTGCCCCCACTTCAACACCTTTTTCAAACCAAATAAGAATAAAAGTAGAAGAGGAATTCAAAGCACGAGTGCAATTTCTTGGGACAGCTTAATGCTATCCCTGTGAAGCAGAACCATGGTGTACATGGTAGACGCACCTCGTGCACTGCTGCAACATCACAGAGCAGCTATTTCCACAGCCACCTTAACTCTCAGCACTTTGCATAAACTAAGCACTTCAGAAAAGTTGGAGAGATCAAAATGATGAGGTGGATTTTTTAACACCATGCAACTTATTTCCTAAATGCTTAGAATTATGTATTTTTTTAAAAAAAGGGGGGGGGGAAAGGAATAATTAGAATATGGCAAATTATTCATCAGTACCTCCCCAAACTAACGAGACATTTCACAAGGCAGTTAATTATACTAGAATGATTAGTGCATCCATACTTATGCTGACACATCTGTAACATGAAAATCAGGTTGTTCTGAAAAATCTGATGCTGTTACTATACTTAACCAAATAGTGTCTCAAAAACATTTCAATGTTTCATCTAAAGGATTTGCACAGCTTATATTAATTGGAGATATGTTTATTCATCCAAACTTCTTTAATTTTCGACATTAGGCTTCTAAGGGATTTTTCATCTTTTTTATTATTTTTAATAAATGATGCAACACTGAAAATTAGTCACTTTCTTTCCTTAATCAGGAGAAAGTAGGTTACTGCTCTGCATCCCATAAAACACAAGAACAACCTCATTAAAGCTCTGGTATTTTACATCATTCAGTGACAGTTTTGTACATCACCAGAGCTGGATTTCGTATTAAGTATTCCAAAGGATGTTGCAACAGCTGATCTAGGGATTAAGAACTCATGCCCTAGGTCAAACTAATAATTCTTATTTCTCTTCAGTATCATTCATCATAAATATTTTCCCCCTGAGGCTGGCTCTCAGATCCATATGGAGCACATGATCACTGCACTTTGCCTTTCTCCTGCGCAGGGTCCTTGCTGCAATAACCTCTGCTCTGAAGGACACCTTGGGTGTCCATTCACTCTGAAGGTCCAAGATCAACAACTCTTAATCTGTCTCTCCACTGACAGCCACTGATGGTGTCTTGGGCCTCACTTGCTCCCCTGTCTAGATGTAGCTGAAACCAAGGGCACTGTCTTTGGAGTGAACCTGACATGGGAGTAATAGTTCGGAATCACCCTCCACGGCTCCAAGCCCCTGCTAACATCCAAATTAATACTTTACAGACTGTCCTGAGCCTGAGTAAGGTCTTGTACTTCCTGCCATTTGCCATTGAAACTCACATCATAAAAAATCCTGCTGTACCCCTCCTTGGCCAAACAAATACACAACATAAAAATGAGCCTCTTCCCCATCCTATGGCACAGGATGGAAAATCCACAGATACATGAAGATGCCCTGTCAGTTGAAGTGAGTGGCTGCAGAGTAGCTTTGTGGATGGAGAGAGGCAAGAGAGACGATTACACTGAAGTAAACAGATATCTTGACAAATTGCTTGCAACATTTTTATAAAACTCTTCAGAATGTTATGATTCACCCGGGTCCATCCTCCCTGGATTGCAGGTGAGGTGAGCAAATCAGCATGGTTTCTGTAAGCTGCAGTTAATGGCTGCAGTTAATAGCTTGTGATATTGGTAGCAGGGACAGGAGCTGCAATTAGTTTTATTAAAGGGAGAAAAGGTTTAAGGTAACAGAAGTTGGGAGCACCCATACTAATTAATTCCACAGAATTAAATGGTGGTGTCATTACGGAACCTGTGGTTTGAAATAAAAAGGATGAGGCTTTAGAGGGCCACAAATGCTTTTTCTCAGTCACTTTGGTACCTCTTTTTTTTTTTTTTTTTTTTTGGTTTGGAGCAATGCATCATGTAGAGAGAAAGAAAACTAACATATCATAAAGCACATCAGGCAGTGGCTTTGTATTGCACCTGTGCTGTACCCCGGGAGACAAGGTCAGAAGGAGGCTGAAGCCCTGTGTGTCCTGTGAAGGTTAGCCAGATGTGGGATCTTCCCTAAAAGCAAATGCCCTCAGGCCTGGGTGTTTCATGAGGTGGAGCACAAGCTGCACTACAAGTAGGTATGAATCCACCAGTCTTGTGGAAAAGCACGGACCCTTTTGGTCAGGAAAAGGCCGGTGAGCCCTTCTGGCTTGTATGATCCTGCAACCATACACTGCAAAAATACCTGGGGATAGCTGTCAGCGTAGTAATGACCAGCTATCTAAGATATATGGTATATGGGCTTTTTCTCTTCCTCATAATTTTCACAGAATGTACACCTCAGAGGCTTTTTGTATTCTGGCATGACAGATGAGATAGGAGAAATGTATTATCCAAAAAGACCCAGCATTTATGTATTAACAGCGCAGGCAACTTCAGTTTGGGGGAGAGCTACACCATGCATATGATGGCTGGAGCAGGCCCTGGCTCTGTGAGGGGTGCAGGTATGCAGGGCTATTAGGATTCTTTCAGGCAGGCTTTTTGTCATGGGAAATATTGCAGAGTGCTGTCCACATAAAGCTGAAGCCCTGTGCCTTCACTTGTGCCACACACAGTGACAGAGAACGTCTTTAATTTCATCACTTGAGTAAAGAGCTGCTGCCCACAGGCAAAACAGGCAGAACTTGGCTACAAATACTCTCAGAGTATTCACAGTCAGCTACATCTTGTATTTGACAGGGCAGGGTGGGAGAGAAGCTGGTGCATCACTGCTTCAGTGTGTTAGTGATGCCCCACCAAAGGGTTTATAAGGTGTGAACAGCCAACACAGTCCCACCAGAGAGCCCAGGAGGCTTCTCCAGTTGCCACATGGGCCACAGTAGCCCAGGATACCCTGACATTGAGACAAGCTTATTTTCAATGGCAGAGCACACAGTCTTCCCTATGGGCACTGGGATTACATTCTGAAGATAAATTGGAGAGTTTCTAAGTGAATTTCAGTTGAGCTGCCTTGGAGTAGATAGGATCTAAACAGACCGGAAGCCAGGAAGAAGCTGCAGGGAGATAAGACCAGAAAGAGAAATATCTTTATTTCTTTATTGTAAACCCGAGTGGCAGTTTCGCCTGCTTGACTTGGAAATATCAGCCAGTCTAGGTGACAGAACTAAGGAGCAGAATCAAGCATGTGAGCCTTAGCAGTGCAATAGCAAAAACTTAATCCCCAAACTAACCTTACTTTATCATAAGTGAGCTATATTGTATTTTGAGTTTACAATGATCAGGGATTATCCTCCAAAATAAATAATAAAATAGCATCCCATATCTATGGCAAAAGTTAGAGTCTGAAGGTATAAAGTGGAATCAATGACCTTGACTCTTCTTTCTCAGAGGTCCAGACCAAAAAATAAACTCAAAAAAATCAGGTAAGTCAATAAAGTTCTCTTAGGAAAGATAAAGTTAGAAAGAAAAGAATTGGAGCTGAGATGCTTCCTATTTCTTTTTCAGATGTTACCCTAGCTTTTTCTCTCTCCTTGTCCTTCCCTAGTTAGAATCCCTATTTTGCATGCAGAGCCAGGTCCATGATAAAATCCCTCCATCACATACAGTGTGTTTAAATCCCTGCAAAAGGGAGAAAAAGGAGAGCTGATAGAACAAAATAATGACCACATCCTTCCTGTTAGATAACAACAGTTGCCATTAGGGATGAAATGCTTCCTTCTAGAATATAAATGCCATGGTAGTGCTATATCTTCAAGGCTGTTTTTGGGATCATAATGAAAATACTAAAAGCACAGTTTCCTTTGTTGTTCCCCTATACACATTTTCTTCATGTACTGGGAAAAATCAAATCACCCCTTTCTGTGCCTGAAAACATCAGATTTACTGCAACTTAGCAAGGTACTGCCCTTCAAGTGAGTGCTGAAATTTTGACATGTTCGTAGTCACAGCCACATTTGTTTAAACCCCATCTCAGCTTTCAGTCAAGATGTAGATCTGGGATTTGCAGGAAATATTAGTCTTCCCTCTCTTTAATTGTCTTTCAAACAATTCCTTAATTAACTATTTTTTTTTCCCCAGGTATGCTTCAAATTCCAACACAGAGAAATCAACTGTTTAAACCAACATCAGTCTTAAGATGATCCATTTTATCCTCTTATAGAAGCTAATGAACCATTTTAAATTTATTGTGATGGAAAGACAATATCTGCTTGCAATTAGGCTGATAAGCAGATTTATTCTCACAAGCAGGTACTTTAAAATAATTATTTTCATTAGTTCTTATAAAAAAAATTACAAGATATATCTATGCACAATTTAGCTTTGATTACCTGGCATCTGAAAGTGCATTCTCAGAAGATGTTTCCAACTATTGTATTACAAGAGGGAAAGAAAGTATCTCTGGGTTAGGAGACATTTGAGTTGACATTTTGGAGCTTAAAATGGCAACTCAGTTTTAAGTACTTGTAACAGTGTATAACATTTATGAAAGCACAATAATTTATCAATAACTGTCAATATACAGAAGCACTCCAGCTTCGCCCTGTGGGATTTCTATATCTATCCACAATTCTAGGACTATTTCACTTCAGTGAGCTTTCTCTCATCCACAGCCACTAACCTTGATCCTTCTATTTGATTCTTGACTCCTAGCATAAGTGATAGAACCTTAGAGTTTTCTTAATGATGCTTCCTAAGATGACAGTATCAAATATCCTTCACTGTTCTGAGATCTTTCAGTACTTCCCTGACCTCCAGATGTCCTTTTAATAAAGCTTTCTGCAATATCTCAGTGCTCATCATCCTGTGGCCTTTAAATAACAATCCCATCTAGCAGTACTTTGGTTTAGGGGTGAAGAATAGGCTACACTTGTCGCCCTGTGCTATCTCTTAATCGCTTTTTTACAGGATTTTATTTTTCAGCTTTGCTGATCACAGTCTACATTTCAAAGGCATCTGGATAGGGTTTTTTTAATCAAATACTTGTATATTTCTCTTTATCCACTCCTCTCTTGGGCATGCTTTTTTGCAGATGAAGAGCTACCTGCAAAGAGTTCCATATCCTTGTGTGCCATCATAAAGGTTTGTTATTTTCCACTAATGTATTTGAAATGTGGAACAGCAAGTGGTAAAACAAGGAAGTAGCCTTGCTGCCATGACCTGCTTTACTGCTTTGAATATGTTAGGTAGGTACCTCTTTGAGAATGACTCTGCCTCACAGGAAATGGAAACTGATTCCATTTTATGTAAGTATTTCATTGGTTTGTTTCCTTGCAAAGACAAAGGAATATGATATTTTTCCCTCCAGTCAACACGGAGCTTACTGGCTTTGCTGGATCTTCTTTACCACACCTGAAACAATTATTTTCTGAACCACTTTTGCTTTTGTCTCAACTTTATAAGAACAGAAACTATCCTAAATCCTGATCTGAGGCTGAGTTGGGATCTTTGAGTCCCTTCTCTTCAATAGTTCCAGAGTTTTAATTTTAAGAAAATACTTGTTTTCTGTGAAAATATATTTTAACTCTGAAAAAGTGTTGTTTTTCATGTCTACTTCATTACCTATTGTTCTAACCTGAAAGCTTTTGGAATTTACATTGTTTTTATTCACCCAAAGTGTAAGTTTCCATGCTTCCTTCCATAGTGATTAACTATCTATCATAGTTCCAAATTTGGCATCTTTTTCTCTGTTGAGATACAGAGTGAGACATACAGACAGAATGCCATAAAGTGAATTTGTTATCCTACATCCAGTAAAAATTGTTTTGGCCTAGTGACTATTTTTGGTTAAGCAAATGCTGATTTCTTATGAAGAATTAACTCTTAAAAGGCTAACAATTATCTGAAATATTTTCTCTCCTCTCAAAATCTAGACTTTTAGCTGGTCAGGTAAAAGTGTCAAGTATGCAAACCTTGTGGGAGATCTGCTCCTTTGGTCTTGTTGTCATGCATTCACATCACTCTCCTATTTTATATCTATGAAGAGCAGAGTACTCCAATGCCAATACTACAATTTCACATTTAACAACTTCTGCTCAAGTTAACAGAAATCTGTTTAGGAACAAATTCTCACCAAATAAAAAGGTTGATTTTTTGTCTTTTTTGTCTTTTTTTTTTTTTTTTTTTTTTTTTTTGACTGTTACTACTTATGGTCTGAGACTGAAACACTGGCTGAACCTTTCCCATTTCTCTTCCACTCTACAAGAGCATTTCAGCTCTTCTGGGAGTTTCAACAGCTTCTCTCAACATCTTGTTTCCCATCACTTCCCTGGAGTCAACTTGTTCCACATCTGCTGTCTGAGGGCTAATTCATCAGCACCAGCTTGTGTTGTGAACCAGCTTTTGAGGTTTGAAAAGCCTCATGCCAGGTCCCTTGGGCAGTGTAATTCTCCATGTAGACGATGAGTTAATATTTTGCTACACATCTTTTTGGTCATTTCAGAATCTCAGGGAAAATGTACTTATTTAACACTTATACAGTGCATTTGGTCTGCAAAATCATTTACAAAAAGTGGCTGGAGATGTGTGTACACTATCCCTGTTGCAGATAGGTAAAAAACCACACAGAGATGAGATGTGCCCTATCTGGAATCACACTTAGCCTTGTACAAGCTGACAGAAGATAAGAGAAACTACTTTGTGCCCAGCATTAAGCATCACAAGATGCTCAAGTTAGTTTTTCCATTCAGAGCAGTGAAATTATCTCACACCCACAGTGTTACATGCATTTGTTTTTGCTAGGCTTAATAATCTCTGGCTGCTCATCACAAGCTTTGTACTGTTCAGTTATGATGGTTTGGGGTCTGTGTGAAGTAGACTGGGGAACAGGTTATAAACCACTTTTTCCCCTAATTTCTTTGTTTGTTTCACTACTATGCCAAAGAAAAAATATTTGCATTCTGAGAAAGATTTGGACTGGGTAAAAAGCTTCAGTGTTGGGAGAATGTGTAAGGTGCCAATTTCTCTGGAAGTAACATTTGTCATAGAATCATTAAGGTTGGAAAAGACATCTAAGATCACTCAGCCCAACCAAGCTGTTTGGCTCAATCACAAAGAACACGCCTAACACTCACAAAGAAAACTGCTGCTGAGGTTTAATCAATACTAGACAAAACTGTTTGTGGCAATGGACCCCAAGTAAGTTCAGCAATGTATAGTGGCATGCTCCCAAAATGAAGTAGTTGTGCACGTGAGTAGCACGGCTGCTGGAACATGAACAAATTTCTAATGCAACACACTGATAGCATTTTGGGATGATGTGTGAGATTAGTGTACATGTTGCTCTTTTTCACAAAAAGGCAGTGAAGGGCTTCTCACTATCTCTAGAGGCTGCAGAGAGCAAAGGTTTGTTGAAAACAAACAGCACAAAATGGGAATTAATCAAAAATGTTGAACTTTGAAGAGGAGTGTTAGTGGTTTTGAAGAGGAGTATTGGTGTTCTCACGAGATCACTTCAAGGGTAAAGAGCAAAAGAGCTTGCTTCTTCCCCATAGCCCATATTCAAGCGCCAGGAGTACCATCAGAGGTGTTATTCTACCCACCACACAAGCTCTGCACCTACAGGGGACAGAGCACTGCTAAACATGAATCAGTTGCCCAGTATCTCTCACAAAGTCAATGACTGATCCATCAGTTGCCAAGATCTCTATGCAATTTTCTCTTAAGAGGAAACAAGGCTGAAATATACCCAGTCCCCAGGCAGTAGGTTCCCTCCCTATAATTTACCATAAAACAGATGTGAACTTTTTATTTTTTCCACCAAAACCACACACACTCAGGCTCCCTCCCTTTTCTTGACCATGAAAACGACTCTAAATGTGTCTCTGCTGAAAGTTTGCTTATCTCAGACTGCCCAAGATAGCACTTTTTTACAGGGATGGCAAGGAACTTTCTTGTCCTCTCCATTAAGAAAACCAGCACATCATCAGATGGCTTCATGTCAGTAAAGGTTAGCAGCCCATCAGGTCTACCCTTGCCAATAGCTATCAGCACATATTTTTCCAAATAGATAAAATTAAGTTGAAAACTAAAAATAAATCCATTTTAGAATATTTTTTCTCTGCAGAGCTGTTAAGAAAACTAATTTTACAAATGGCTCTCCTTTTTAATTAACTCATTATATATAATGTAATGTTGAAATGGCAGTAGTCAAGACCTTGCTCTCAAATCTAAACAACAGCAGAGACAAAAGGATGTTGTTCCCCTATAACCCATTCTGAAGCCATCTTGGATCCTTAGCAAGCATTTCCATAGATTACAGGATCTCTTTGCTTGTCCCCCAGAGACATTTATGGGATTCCCCACTGGAATACACAGACCTGGCCCAGAAGCAGATTTGTTTCTGTCCATCTAGCCTGAACTGCTGCTGTAGCTGCTCCTGTGTGTGAGGTTTGGGGGGGAGGGGGTGTCCCTCCTCTGCTACATCTCCTAAGACCTGTGATGCTCTCAAGTGTTTCATGATCCATCCCTAAGGCTGTACCCTTTAACAACAAATGTCATAATTTGTACATTTTCCAAAAGCTGTTTGCAGGGTGAACATGTCCAAATGTGTGTGGTGGCAAATGTACAGAGACAGCATCATCACAGGGCCCTCAGTCTCTGTAGGAAAACAGGATAACTACTCAAGCTATTTTGTTTTTCTATTTAGCCGTTATTCTAAACCAACACATTCATTTTGGACTGTTGATTCAGCTTATTTCTCAGTATTAACTATCACTGCAATACACACTAGAAAGTGTGCAATATCTAGGATTATATTCTATTTTAGATCCTAACTCTATTTGTCAAAACTTTTTTTTCTATTGTGAGTTGTAAAAGACAAAATCTTCTTCAGTTGGATACTAATGTAAAAATGCAATTTAGAAATTCACCGCTTTTTAAACCAGCCCAGAACAACTTTGGCTCAGCATTCATAACTCTGTATCACTCCCACCTAAAATCACAGATTTGTCAATGTATTCCTGTTTAAAAGGAAAAATAGATGTTTAATACACTTAGGTGGTGTGCAGTCAGTTCTAAGAATTGCCAGATGCCTCCAACTCCACAAGTGCTACACCTATAGTAGCACTGAAGGCATTTTTCAGTGTCACAAGCCAAAGATCAGAAAAAAATCAGAAAGAACCGTGGCATTGCTTTTTATTGTATTGAAGGAATTCCAAGTATCTATATAGCACAAAAGTTTTCAAACTTACATCTTGCACTAAGCCTGAACTACTGGGCTGGTGTTTTTGTACACTCCTACTGAATTCAGCAGGTGATCACACACTTAGGTTTTTGGTTTTTCTTGGGGGCCAAATGAAGGATCTCTGGATTCTCTTTGGTGAGCACTTCAGGCATTATGTGGCAGTAAATATGGAACCATTACACAATAGAGAGGAAAGAATTTTTAATTTCAGCTCTGAAGTCACTAGAAAAAATTGTGAAGAATGAGATAAGAGC
Source organism: Corvus brachyrhynchos (assembly GCF_000691975.1). Taxonomy (NCBI): domain Eukaryota; kingdom Metazoa; phylum Chordata; class Aves; order Passeriformes; family Corvidae; genus Corvus; species Corvus brachyrhynchos. The sequence continues at coordinate 2,623,211 of NW_008239139.1, read as the reverse complement.
TCCTGAATATTGGTGTAACTGCAAGGAGAGATGTTACACATCTCCCAGTCCCACCACCCCCAAGCTTTTCGGAGAGCAAATGGACACAAGACCACACAAACAAAAAGTGCTGTGTTGGTAAAGGGCATTTGGAAACCCACAGCAGCAGGTGACAGTGTGTTACTGGGGAGATTAATTACTTCTCATGCTTCCAGAAAGTCCATTAAGAAATCTAATTTACAAAATGGGCTCTCTTACATGCATTACTTGTCCATTAACATTCTGAGAGCAATTAGCAATTAAGCAAAACAGGTGATAGCATGTGCAATCCCTGTGAAGTAGTGAAAGAGAGATTTCCATAATATTTTCACACTGAAGCACAAACAGCATAGCAACAAGAGGTGCAGCAGCAAGCACTATATTTGCACAGTCTGGCCAGGAAAGGGACATGAAAACAGCTTGAAAATTTTGAACCACTGTATCTAAATAACATCTAAGTTTCATTTGGTTAGATTTTCCCTGCTTGCCACTTTCCTTTTTCATGATACCAATCTGTATTTTTCCCTATCTCTGGTCTTTTCTACTTTCTGCCACCATTTCTCCTGTCCTTAATTCCTTGTTTTAATCTTTTTGGTGTGTTTAGTGGTACTGTGTTGATCAGGATTTTTTTTACTTTGCTCATGTCTTTTGTGCAGTCATTTGCCACCATTTGTGTTGGGAAGATTTTGTTCCTTTCTCCTTCTGGGACTTTAATACTGAATTCTTTTCTGATTGGCCTACTCATACGTATCTGAATCACACTCCATGGGTGGTTTTTTCATCCTATGAAGCATCAGGGGAATATAGTGAGACCTTTTATCAGCAGAGAAAGGAAAAACAGTGTAGAAATATGTTTCTGGCTGAGAACTTTCCTTCAAAGAACCCTCTCTTGCTTCATCCCACTGTATTTTTGGCTCCATTCACCTTCTGGGCAGCACTTATAAGATTGTCTGATCTGACCCTTTTTTCCAGGTCTTTAGCTTTGTCTGGCATCTAACTTGATATAGATAACAATTCCCTGGCACCTCTCTAGCATAATTATACACTGTGAAATGCATTAAGGATTTTCATTTGAGGCACCTGAGTCCCCACAACAATTCTTGATTCGGCATCTCTTTGAAGCTTGTCAACAGGGCCACCAATTATGGTGATGGTGGGGTTTGTGATGTGTATGTAACAACTGTCCAGCAAAAGCTAGAAAGCCTCCAGCAAATGTCTTTCAGTCTATAGCAATGAAATCTAAATGTGTTTTAGTCAATACATATCATGGACTTGATTTGAAGATATTTAAATGAAAGTTTTTCATCCCACTCTTAATATCCGTCAAGTATATCTTCAGCTTTGAAGAATTTTTTTGCTTCATCCTTATTTAATTTTCCCTCCCTTACCTGTTTCACTTTTAATTCTGTGTTCACCTAGTTCAAAAACATTGTTATATTTCTTTAATCTCTGTCTTTTACTCTGTTTTCATTCCTTTCTATCCTCTACCACCACTGTTCACACGATGGTGATTCAGTTGAAAATAAGGCAAATGGAATTAAAGGGCAGAACTTATGTAGACTGAAGATATTCAGTCTAGACTTTACAATACATTATTTCAGATGATTCAGAAATAATACAGTTTATCCTACTGCAGTATTTATGAATGAGATGGTCATAAATTCTTAGATAATGGCATTACTGAAAGGACAGTAATTACATGGAACAGGTTACAGGAGAGAATATTAAAGCAAGGTGAGATTAGTCACAGTATAATAGAATCATAGAGATGGAAAACACCTGTATCATTCCACAAGCCCCTCTAAAATTAGTCACAGTATAATAGAATCATAGAGATGGAAAACACCTGCATCATTCCACAAGCCCCTCTACCTTTCCTAGCCTAGATTACTTGCCACTGAAACGCAGTCTCAAATTGTTTGTTCAGTCTAACTTGAGAGGGGCTGGCTGGCATTCACCTCCCCTTTTTCAGAGATTGCTCTTTACCTCTGGGGAGACTTCCTCTGCTTGTTGCTTTTGATGAACTAAGCATGGGGTGAAACAGCTGCACTTTCTTGACCAGAAAAACTCACACTGCGTGCCATAGTCAAAGCGATGGGCTCCTGAAACAGAAATGCTGAACAGTGAGATGGACAGCTTGAAAGGAAACCACACAGAATGGCACTGATTTGAGTGCCCTGGCAAAGAGACCACTGCACTACAGCCTGCAAACAGTGGGATGTAGAGTCAGCAGAAAGAGCTGTGCTAGCTGCTGGAGGTTGTGAACGAGATGCAGCTTCCTTTAACAGTGACACACCAGCAGAAGTAAGGGTGGCTGCGTTTTCAGAACTCAATTAGCATTAGCCTACTTAATAAGTTTTATTTGAGAAAATGAGAGATGCTGAAACAGTAGAATCTCAGGAAAGAATCTGAAAGTTTTGCCTCTGGGTAAACTGAAAGAGCTAGCTGGAAATGGAGAGGTAGTCTAGAAAGCAAAATAAGCAGAACAGATAAAACAGGATGTAACTCCTTGCCTGTAATTTACCTACAGGAGAAAACCAAGAAAGACATTTGTTAGAATATGGTACACCTTGTCCTGCATCTAGTGAAGGAGAAAAGGAGATAATAACTAATTATTATTATTATTATTATAAGCTATAAAATATTTTCCTGTCTAAAGGTTCCAGCAAGACTTTTATTATATGGAAAAATGCCATTTTTAAAAAACACAGGGTCGTGTGCTGGAGTAATGTTGAAAGAAAGGCAAGTAGAAAGAGGGATGAGAGCTGGAAGAGGCTTGTAGTAAAGATGATGTGTTTCATTCTTCAGTCACTCCAGTGAATGTTTTGTAGTGTGGATTTTCACTACTGCAAGTGCTGTGTGTGAAGCAAACACATCTTGACAATACAAACTACACCTGAAACTCTGCTTCGCTGTCTAATCCAAGTGTCCCAGAAAATTAGTTTTCAGACAGTAAAACTACTAAATTCTAATTGGTAATGTCCCACCTTGTGGCTTAATTCTGAAATCTCATTGTTTGGGATTAGATTGGGGCTTAGCCTTGGTGTCCAAATGAGACACAATTGTGGAATTACCAGGTTGATATATTGGTTGGGTCACAGCGATTCATTTCCACTATTAACATATGTCAGAGACTTCAGTGGTGCTTTACTTCTCTTAAAGAAAGTCTGTAAGGTTGTCTCCTTTCTTGGATATATTCAAAAGTTGGGTGGACACAGGCCAGAGCCCTCACCCGGGTTAATGATGGTCTGGGCAAGGGTCCTGGGCAAGAGATCTCCAGAGTGCTATCCCACCTCAGCCATTAAAAGAAGAATAGCATTTACTTTCAGTTGATGTGTTTTTGGGGCAATATCACAACAAATTAATGATGGGGATTTACAATATTAGTGGGTATTAGAAATAGAATTAGGAATGCTTTGGCAAGAGGTAAAAGTTATTGCATTTAACTCTGGCAAGAGCAGGGTGGAGAGGGTAATCTCTTGGAGGAAAATTAGGATCTCATAAATTAAGCTGCTGGTTGAGTTCTGTCAGACAACAAATTTGTAGGGCGTTGTTTGTTAATTAACAGTGCAAATTTATTTTTTTCTATCATTGTTATGTGTTATTACTTATGTAATTGTTATTTTGTTGCTGTTACATTTAATAATAATTACATTTCTAAATAATCCATTATATATATAATTATACATATAATAATATATACACATATAATTACACATCATAGATACTTCTAAATTACATTTCTACATAACAGATTTAATAAAAGCTAAATAATTTTATTATGTAATTTTTATTATTATGTCTAATTATTATGTGTTGCTGGGACTTTTTGTTTAGGTTTTCTATCAAAACAGAATTCAGGTCAGCCGACATGCCCTTGAGTGGCCTGTGTAGGAAATTCCCCATAATATGTTGGGTTTTATAATGAGATTTCTGCAATGTCATGCAGCTGTTCTACCTGACAAATAGTTGGCTTTCATTTAATGAATTTTGTCCTAGCTACTCTTCTATGCAAAGCACAGAGCAATATCTTTCCATGGAATATCTACACTCAAAAAATATTTACCCTATGATAACTGTAAGGTAAATGTTACTTTATAAATAGGAATATTTGTCACTCCATGGAGTTGTTTGTCCTTTCCCAGAAATACTTATGCAGAACAATGAGAGTATTTACCCTTCAATTTAACCAGCAAATATTTGTAGGCCACCATCTTTTATGTCCACCACCTGTTCTCAAGGCATCTCACTGCCAAATTATTTTATTTCTCAGTTTCTCTTCATGTTTTTTTAATGGTAAGTTGCTTGCTTCAAGTTTTTTCTGTGTCTATTCCTGAACTCTCTCCTTCCCATTGATCACCACATTTCTGGGAACATAGGACCAAGGAACAAGGTCAGGTTTCCATACACCCGAGGCAGAGCAAGAAGAGAACATAGACGCATACAATCATAGAATGGCTTGGGGTGGAAGGGACCTTAAATATAACCCAGTTTCAACCCTCCAACCCTATGGGCAGGGACACCTTCCACGATCCCAGGTTGCTCAGTGTCCCATTCTACCTGGCCTGGAACACTTCTGGGGATGGGGCAGCCACAGCTTCTCTGGGCAACCTGTGCCAGGGCCTCAGCACTCCCCCAGGAAACACTTTCTTTCCAACATCTAATCTAAAACAGCTCACTTCAGTGTGAAGCCATTCCCCCTTGTCCTGTCACTCCAGGCCCTTGTAAAAAGTCCCTAACCATCTTTCCTGTAGGCTCCTTTCAGGTATAGGAGGGCTGCCATTAGTTCACCCCTAAGCCTTACCCTTTTGTGTTTTGGCCACTCATCCTTACGTTTGCAAATCACAAACGCGCAAGTCAAGGCTGATTTGTAGCACATGACAGGCTCAGGTACAATTTGGCATCTGATATCCCCCAAGAGCCTTTCTGCACTATGGGTTTGCAGTTTATTCCTCCAACTGAATAGCTGTTGGAAATTATTTTCCTCTTCAGAGAAATTTCCTTTCATTTTCTTTTTTTTAAAAAAATCTCTCCTTTTATTATGTTACGTTATGTAGAATCTTATGGTATAAGTTGCTGTGCTTCACTAAGGATACTTACTCTGTTTTTATTGTTTCACCTATATTTTAAAAATAACGCTCTCTTAGTTCCTCTCAAATATACTTAGAGTTCTTAAACATTACATCCACTTCATAAAAAATGCAGATAATACAATAAAAAATACCAGCAATCATAAAACCCCAGAAAATATAATTGATTGTTTTAAAATTAATTTAATGAAGACACTAAAATATTGTCAGGCTGGAGCCCTAAATCCCTTAGTAGAGTCCCTTTTCCCCCAAAAAATATTGTTCTAGTCTATCAAAAAAGGAGGTCAATTAAAAACGGAAGGATTCCTTTCCCTTTTCATCAGAACAGTCATCTTTGTGCTTTTTTTTTTACTTTCTGCTTCCTTGGTACAAAAAGAAACTCTTCTGCTCTGTCCATTGTTGATCTGAGCCACATCTGAATGTTTTCACTGAATAGGCAGTGTTCTAAGTCTAGATCAATTCAAATTTAAACAGAAAACTCTTACATCAAACCCTGTGCCTTCTATCATTGTCTGATGTTACATTTGTACTGCAATTGCCAATTCAGGAAATATTTGCTATGTGGATAAGCAATCTACTGATCACACCTGTGTGTGCCAGACAATGGCAGGAGCTGTGTCTTTTCACAATTCTTTAGAAGTACAGTCAGACTAAAAACCAACCCAAAATACTTTATACCCCCCACAGCTGCTGCTGAGCATGTTGGGGATGCAGGTGGATTTATCCTCTGCTCCCTGTTAGGGACATGATTCTGCTCATGGGAGGTTGCAGGTCAGAATCAGGAGAGAATTCGAGGCTGACTCCTGGAGAGAAACTCACAGTGGTGAATAAAGTGGCAGGGAAAGGGGACATCCATGTGCAGATCCTATCCAGCTGATGCTTCAGGTGTAGGGGTGAAGGTGTGTTTGGGCAGGTAAGGGGGTGAAAAGCAATTTCCTAATGCAAACAGCTGGAGACATTGAAAAGAGGTGATTGTGCCTAGGTGCATATAACTGTAGTAATCCGAAAGCCTTTTCTTCTCTGAGTGATCTGTGGGGGCTGGATGGACAGGCACTGACCTGTAGAGGTGACAGGGGTGTGGGGATAGAGGGGAGATAGCAATTTCCTATGCAGTGTTCCCAAAGGAAGAATCACAGCCAAGTCACCGGCATCATTCAGTGAGGTGTGTGCAGAAGCACATTTCTTAGCTGACAGGCCCTCAAGAGGAAACTCCTGCTCTCCAAGAGAGGAGAAAGGGGAACACAAGGCTGTGCTCTCTTGGATGTCTCTGTAGCATGCTGCAACCTCCAGCCTTCCCTGCAAGGGAGCCAGGCAGTCACTTGTGTTCTGTAGCTGGGAGACTTTCCTAGGAGAGCCACAACAGAGATTTCTGAGAAGTATTTTATGTCTTCTGCTTAGAAAGTAAAATAGAAAAAAACCCCTAGAACCAAAAATTAGCTAAAACATGACTACAGCTAGATAAAATGTGGCCACACCTTTGAGGGGCAATTCAACACAGACAGCATAAAGATTCTGTTCTGTCTCGTGCAAATAACATGATTTTAACTGGTCCCAACCAGTAAGATGGTTTGTAACAGCTTGGGAATCCTCTCCCACCTTGCTTTTCTGTCCTGACTACCGATAAATATCTCAGTAGCTCTGGACTGAATAAATGCAAATACCTCAAAGTAACATTATCTAACTAAAATGTTCCTCTTTCAGAAATTCTCTAGATTATTTTTTTTCCATTTTCTTCTAAGCATCCTTAGTAAAACTGAATCTCCTGACTGAGTTGTGGTCATTTGCACTGGAAATAAAGCATCTTTTCTGGTTGGAGCTAAGCTTATAAAAAAAAATATAAATAGCACACTCCAAAAAGGCTGCCAAATTTTTAGCAAAATACATTTGCATGGATTTCTTCCCAGAGTAGAAATTCCTCTTTTTGCAATTGTGTGCAATTTATGACCACTCAGAAAATATGAGCCATGTTCTCTCCTCTTTTATTCAGCATAAGCTTCAGTGAAATCAAATTACACTGATGTAAAACCATTGTAAATGAGATCAGAATCACAATCTGCCTCACCCAAGACAAAACTGTTTTGTGGTTAAATAATTTCATTTTGTGATTAATTTAATATTAGTGATGGGGTCCAAATGTGTTCTGTAAACTGCTTTATGAATAGAATTTCATTCTCTGAGGTCAGTGAAATACAAATAAAAAAACGTTCTATTATCAAAGGTGCCACGTTTTTTTGTGAAATGTTTCCTTTTATACAAAATTCCCATTCTTCCTGAAATCCAAACATTTACTTTTAGAGATTCTTTCACTGAAGGTGTTGCATTTGGTTTGTTTGGGTTTCTTTGATTCTAGAAAGACAGGTTCTTTACTTAGCTGGTTAATTATTGCTGAATATATTCACTGTTGTTGCTGTCTCCTAGTTAACATCTGAGTTTGTTTTACCAGGAAACCAGTGCATATCCATAGCTTGATTTGTTACTTTTATAATTAGCCAGCTAAACTAACAGTTTATAAAATTATATCAGCACAAAGAAAGTCCACTTGGATTCAGAAGGACATGATGTGCCCTGTGTTTGCAGAATATTAATTGTGACTGGAATAAATATTGATTATGTCCTTTGTAAAATGACCGATAAACATTGCAGTATTCTTTAAATACAAGCTGCTTGTTCCTGATAGATTGCTGTACTTTCCCTGAGGAAAAGTAGGGAAAAAAAGTTGGAGAATGCTGCATTAGATGTGAGAAAAGTACTCAACAAATGATCTTGTTAACAGAAAACTGTGAAACCTTTGCAAAAATTTGATCAGAGTCTTAATTTTATTCATTCCAAGTCTGCTGGTGGGGGAAAAAAGAGCTGTACTGGAGGATATTTCATAAACTCCAAGTTGAAGATCCTGTTCTACAGGAATTTCTTTATTGTATAAATTAATATAATGCTCAGATATACCAGTATTGAACTGAGAAAACAGCTCTTAATAATGTAACTTCTGCTGTAGTTCATAAAGCTGAGACAAATAAACAATGTCTTGACTTTTTTCTGTCCTGATGCAAATGTAAGCATAATATATCCCCAGTCTTCTCTAGAAACTCGTTATTCTTCCAGGTTTTGGCTCCTGAAAATCACCTAATTCCTCAGATCAATGTCATCAAGGTTCAAACCATTTTCCCTTCCTCCAGTATGCTTCATAAGGTTTATCACATCAAAAAGGCAAAAAGCCCTCTCCCTCTATTCTCAGTCTCTTTTGCTGTCCATCTTTTAATGTCTTCTGATTTAATTTGATTTTGACATTTGTAGTTACCTTCCTTGCTGGGTTCCCTTAAATGATCATAATTTTTCCTTTTTGGGAACAGTGTTCAGATCTCAGGATGCTCTCATACTCACTTTATTCAGGCAGATCACTCACTATTTCCATCTCTAAGCATTTAGTTTTTACTTCTGGTCGACAAGTTCCTTGCCTGAGCACACTTTGTCAGAGACATCAGTGTACAGCAGCTCTTCAGGGCTCTCCAGTTGTCTGCAGAGGTAATTTCCAGGTCTTTGGTTACATTCTACCTTCTCATAACATCTCTTGGATAAAATACAATCTGACATATACCTTGAAACGAAGAGGATAATTGAGTCTATATAGTTGATTCTGTACTTGTGTTCACAGCTCGAGAATGCTGGATCTAAAGACACAATTTTGTATTCCTGGCCACCTAACCTGGGGCAAACCTTATAACCACCATTTAGTCCAGATGTTATTGATGGAAATTTGCATAAAGACAAATTATTTTTTTTTGTTCGATCCTTACATACTAAAGAAATGGCACCAAATAGAAATCAATATTTTCATTAGTGGTGCTACTCCTCAGTGATATTCTGCTTTAATGAGGAAGGACAGGTGAGGAAGGACAGGCGAGGAAGGACAGGCGAGGAGTCCCCTCAAGGGAATTAGTGTGTATTGTTTCTGTATAACTCATGGCAAAGGGACAATCCTCCCTGCAGAAACTGTTGGCTGAGGCTGCTCCTGCCTCTGGAAAAAATTTCTTTGTTAGCCAGGCAACCCAGCCAATATTACATCAGTTTCTGTGAGCAAAGATGCTTTCTTAGTCTGTCATTCATAACCTAAGATTCTGGGTAGCAGATTTACTGAACTCTAGATAAACAAAACAAGACTAAGTTATTTCTTGCTCTTACTTTCACCAGAACATATCCTGATTATCTGCAGAGACTTCCCACTTGGAATTTACACACAAGTACCAAATACAGGGAGCATTTGCGCTCCGAGAAAAGACTCATAGCAAGGTGGCCATCCAATACATTCTCCTGTGTGAGAGACAGCAAACTCTATTCCACTTTGCACCAGGAGATTCTGTTCCCCACACACAGATAAACAGTAGGCATGGTGCTTTCTAGACACAAATTACCAGCTACTCTTCCAGTTAAACAGAACCAGGTCTGGCAAGGAAAACAGATGTTTTGCTGCCTCTTGTCTCTTAACAGCAGAATCAGGAGAACAAGAGAGCAAGTAGGATGGAATAAATGAGAGCGAACTGCCTTTCAGGTCCTGGAAGATCCTTGTAGAAATCAGTCTCCAGAAGAAAGGTTTGTAAAATGAAAAAGCTTGGTTTGTATTTTGCTTCAAGGTTCATCGTGCCTGGCTTTGCAGCCATTCTGAGCAGAGAACAGTATAAGTTACTTAGATGTCCAGCTGGATGAAAACTGACTCGTAGCTTCAGCTTTTTTCCTCAGCACTGTCTTGTAACAGATGCCTCGAGCAGACCTCCATGGGCAGCTCTCTGTTACTGCTGAGCATGTGCAGCCCTCCCACCTGGCCTCTCTGGCAGTACCAAATATATTCACCTAACTGGATGACAGAACAAACTAATCTATCAAAGATGTAATACCTTATGAGAAAGGGAGAATGTCTCGGGGGGGAGCAGTTATTGGGACTACGGCATGCGGGAGCTAAAGCACAGTCTGAAACAAATACTAAAAACCCAGCATTTTTTATCTGTCACTGACATTTAAATCAGAAAATCCAAAATCTGTGTAGTGTCCAGTGAAACAGCAAGCTTAAAAATAGCTTTAAGTGGCAGAATAGCCAATTATCCTTGAATAATGTGAACTGAGCAAAGCACAAAGCCCCCGTGTGCTTCCCTAGTGGAGCAGCTGAGGCCACCTGGGGTGGTTTGCTGTCTCCAATGATACCTAATGACCAGTGCCTCAAAGGAAGCTCAGATTTTCGGGAAGCTACTAATTACTCCTTGCTGAACCAAGAGCACAGCTGATACAGCTTCTGATCAGTTTATGCTTGGACTAGAAGCCCCTGCATGTTCTTCTTGGCCAGTGTAATTGCATTTTCCATTCATGCTGAATATCTTTCTTTTCTTAAAACAAAATCCAATACTGATAATGGTTGTTTAGCCTCATCTTGAGTTTACATGAAAAAAAGCTGTTTACATGAAAAAAACATGAAAAGTTTACATGAAAAAAACATGAAAAAAATCCCATTTTTCTTTAAAAACAATCCCAAAACAACAGTGGTCCAGGTTGCACCAGCACTGTGGGAAGTAGAAATTACAAGTAAGATTTTTTTTCACACACATGAATGAATTCTGCAAATACTAACAGGTGTGGAAAACTGCCCAAAATATTAAACTTATGGGAAGCCTGGTCATTCTCTTTTTTGAACTTTTTTTTCCAGAAATAACTGGAAAAAATACCCAGTTGTAGAAGGCTTAAGTTAGAAGGTGGCAGTGCTCAAAATCTTTCAGCTCTGCATTGCTGGCTTAGGTTAAAGACAGCCCAGAAAACTTTCCTTCTTTGCTCCTGAATTCAATCCATTCCAGGATGAACATTATTAAGAAAAATTAATATTGTTCTCAGTTGATGGTAGGTCTCTCATAGACAGAAAAATGAAAACATTTCAAGAAGATTTGTTTTTACGACTTCAGTTAATCCATCTCAAAACAAATTTAAAGACAATAGAACTGGAAAGGCAATTTGCTGCTGTCTTCAGCTTGCTGATTGCTTAATCCTTCGTTATCACATCTATAAATTGGAAATCTGGGGCTTTTTTACTTTTTTACTAAACCCACTTTACCCAGGGTTTCTTGTGGCACTGGGGACTGTGGAAACTCAGCTTTTCCAAGGAAGGCAGGGAGTGAAAAAGGGGTCTTCTCATGAGGGGGACTCTTACTGTCTGCATTTGGTCCATACAGTGAGGCACAAGGATTTGAAAGACGCAATTGCTCTGTGGAACTGCTTTAAAGAGAAGGGGAGATCACCCCTCTGTAGGTTTTATCACATCCATATGCAACTTTATTATATAACAATTTCTAAAGTGGAAAGACAGGAAAAGAGATATCAAGAGGTTCCCTCTCTCCAATAACAATGTTAACAGATATTCAAGGGTGTTTTGTAAGTGTGGAGATGGGATCTGATGCTGACCACCAGCTGATGACAGTATCAACTTCCAGCACCACAGCTTTGAAATTTTATTCTATAGAATTGTTTTTGTGGGATAGGGAAAAGAGAAAAAAGAAATGTGGAATAAAATATTAAAAATCTCTAGGAAAAACATCAAAGAGAAAGAAGAATTTGGCACTGAGATTCCTTCGATCATGGATCCAAATTATGTTGTGGGAGCAGCATGAAAGAGGGTTTGAGGGCTTTTTTAATTTAGATTTTTCACTGAAAAATAAATGTTCTCTTCAGAGGTTAGAAACTGTTCCCTCAAAAAATATTTCCTACATCTTAAAAAAAACCCAGGTTGTACTTCTTCTGATGACAAAAGAAAGACACAGCGGTTTAAGCAGTCAAAAAGTCTTGTTAATGCTACCAAGGGAGTATATCTTCTTTGGAGGAAAAAATATATAAAAGGAGGATTCATTTTTTTTCTTCTTTCTAATAAATTTAAGCTATTCTATTCAAAATTTCTGAAGAGCAAAATATTTTTTTCTCTTCAGAATAGTAATGGAAAATTAAAATCAGTTACAAGGAAATTATGAGGAAGATTTAATGTGATGTCTGGAATTCAGTCTAAAGTCTACAGAGGCCAGAGTCTTAGAATAAATCAGCTGCTGCAGATTTGTTAAACTGCATGAAGAATATACATTTTATGATGTGGAAATGTTGATTTATTTGTATAGTATTTTTTGCTTTGCAAATATAATTTTCAGTTGTCTAAAACCACTGACAGAATTGACTACATCTAATGAAAATGCAAAAAATTTGAAACAAATGAGGTAACCAAATTAAGTCTTTTTTATAGAGGTCTCAGAACTTTGTGTAGTAGTCAGCTCTCAACTGCCAGCCAACTGGTAAACATTTTTCCTTTTATATCCTTCCTCCTTAAAAAGTGGTAATGAATCTCAGTATTTTCCATACTGGCCACCAACTTAAAATGGAATAAAACAGCAGAGATAGACCAAGGAAGAGACAAGTAACATGAAGATGTAAAAAGCAGTGTGCCTCACTAGGGTCTGTTAGTGGAGGGACAGTCTTTCATTTCTGAATTCTATTTGAAATTCTAAATCAAAGGTAGCTTAGCAAGGATCTAGAGAATCTGCAAACATTTCACAGTGTTTTTCAAAAGGGGTGTTAGCAAAAAATTAAATAAAATTTCTTCTATCGTTTGAGTCTCAATACAGAGAACAAAACTCATCGTTTCCATACACTGAGACAACAGTGGTGCAAATTTATGGAAGTTTATGTATAAATATGCATATGAATAACACATAGAGAGCCTCCACATGTTGACAAATAGAAGACACATCTGAGATGTCTGTTAAAATTCTGTGTGGAGTCAGCTGTGCTGCATTCACCAGCAAACACAAAATAGTCACTGCTTTAATCAACTGCAGAGAAAGGAGAGACAGTTTTGGAAGCTGGGGAAGGCTTTCAAAAGGAGTAGGAGGAAATGCTGGAGCTATTGGACAGTACAAGATACAGTCACACAAGAACCATAGAAAAGGGGCATTCAAGCTGTGAAGTGACAATGGTACAAACAAGCCACAGAAGGAGAATGGTTCCTGAAAGTGGCCATAAGACTAGAATTTAACTTCAGTGTACCAAAGGCAGGAAATTTCTTGAAAATAAAGGTGTTTGTTTACAGATGGGAAGCACCGATGTTTGGGTCAAGTGCTCCTTTCAAATTCTGAATCGCTAAAATCAAAGAAAATGCTCATTTTTCCTTTCCAGACTACTAAGTAATAAGATTAAATGTGGAGGTCTAAAATCTTTTTCCTGTATTCTTAGTTCCCTACATCCAATCTCTTCTCAATAAACACTGCTTTCCCCATTCCTCTACTGTACTTTTCTCCTTCTTTTCAATTCCCTCCTGCTCCCCCTTTCATTCCTCAATGCAGCCTTTGCTAGACAACACACCAAGGGCTCCAGGTCCCTTTTTTCCCCTCTCTCTCTGCTTTTTGTCCATTTTGTTCAGTTCAATGCAGCTTCTTTGTTTCATGGACTACAGTACATGTTGTGTTTGTACTTTGCTAAATCCACAGGACTTCTGATTCAGTTGAGCTCCCTGATATTTGAGTGTGAATAATAGATAGTGGTGCAGTGGCTGAAAGAGCCAGCTTCAATCCATGTGCAGAGAGGCAGAATCAAAAGGAAATGCCTCAAATCTGAATGAGCACAATCCCTAAGAGCTCTTTCCTGCTCCAGAGGGAAGGTTTTTGTGGAGCAGAACATGGGAGCCAGCAGCCCCTTCCCTTTCCCCACACCATATTTACACCACTGGTGAGTGGTCACCCTAAGTTTTTTCTTTTCTTTATTTTTACTTCATCTAGTAAGTGATTACTTTTTAACCAAAGCCAATCATTTCTAGAAGAGTGAAGACAGCAGACAAAGTCCTGCCTCTCTCCCACTGAACTCCAGCAGCCACCGTTTACTGCATCATGCTTCCAGCTGAGATTCATAGGATCTGCTAATTAATGTTGCCTAAATCTTAACATCTAACAGATATTTGATAATCCCCAAGCATAAGGATACATATTATCTTCAGCATTACTGCAAATCTAGCTTCCATTATTTGTATAAAAGTTTTTCTTGGCAAGCTCTATGCTCTAATTTATGAAGTTAATCATAAATTACGACTTAAGCTATTCATGCTATTGTTAAAGAAATGCACAGTAGAAGCATCCTGCAAATAGGATTAACATACACATATGAAACTTTCATGAGGCTCAAGGAACAGAATAATCTACTAGAATTTCATGTATTGGAAGACAGAGAATCCTTTTCCACCATCCCATCATTTGCCTCCCCCCCAAAAAAAACCCTCAAAAAACCACAAACAAACCCAAAACCACAGACGCCAGAAGAGATAAGTGATGAGGGATTAATAGAGTTTCTCTTGACCCTGGGATTAACTGCACCTGGAAGAGATCAGGTTCAGAATTTTCTTCCCTGGGCTGTATCTGATATCAGAATTCTATTTTATATTAAATAGATTACATATAAATGTCAACATTCTCATCAGCATATGAAGCACATAGAACTAAAGTAAGAAAATACTAAGCATCTTTGCAATTAATTCAAGATGGCATTCTTCTGTTATTACAGCCACGTTTATAAGTATCTATGTTTTATATATATATTTATCAGACAGGATGAAGCAGCCAGAGTTGGAATGAATGACAAGAAGCTGATTTGCTCCATAGGGGAACGTCTCTAAGTCCAACAGTATTCTGTATATTCAAGGCAAGGACATGGTAGAAACCAAGAGAAAACTTATCTTTAAACTGCATTGAGGCAAGCCTATCTTTGGCAATAAACTGGTTTAGAGCTGATTTATGAGTTCTGCTGAAACAGAGAACCAGCAGATTACAAATATTCAAGATTTTCACACAGCTTTTTTTAGCTGCATCCCATCTCTTTTAGATTCAGTTTCAGGATGATTTTAATTCAACTGCAGAAGCAACAACACTGATATAAGTGTGTCTGATAAAAATGTATTTCACAGTCACAGGGGAAGCTTATTTCCAAGACACACTGATTCAGTCAGGATCAAAAACAAGCCCCATACTACTTTTTTTTTTTTTTTTTAATCAAACCTACGTGACATAAATCAAGTGCAAGATTATGATTGTGGCATCATCACAGTGAAATATGTGTAAATGACTTTCAGCAGTCTATTTAGAAAAGCAGAAAAGGTTTATGAAAATAATTAAACCCCAAAACCAACAAAAACAAACACCACAAAAAAAAAAAAACCCAAAAAAAAAAAAAAACCAAACAAAAAAACCAGACAAGGACAAAAACCCACGCAACCTGGAAGAATACAGGTTTGAACACAACATGAAAGAAAGAAAAGTAACATTGAGTAAATTCTCATACATTTAAGGGGTTTTGTAGCCTAGTCTAAAAGGTAAAGAGAGAAATACCCTTGTTTTGTTTAGAGGAACTCAGTCCAAAGTACTTGAAACAAATATTTGCAAAACAATTAGAACTTATCAATGCCTGCTCTCCTCAAGCATATGTGAAATAATAAAAATCAATCAAAAAAGAATAAGAATAAATATAAACCCTGTTCAGAAAAAACAACCCTGTTATTAACCTAGCCCTAAGAAAGTTGGTGATTAATAATGTCAAAAAGAAAATGTGGCAGAGATGGGCAGGTGGAAACTTCACAGATAGCATGGTGGGAAGGCAAAGATCCCACCAACAGCCCTGGCTCAGACCGGGAAAGGTCTGTGCTGGACAAAGGTCTGCATGACCCTGGTGGGTTGTTAGTGTGGATTTGTTTAGAATGGTCTCAAGGTCTGAGTGCTTCTGCCACGGCCATGACTCCTGTAGAGTTAAAAACACTGCTCTTGTTCTCTACTGAAGTGTGCTTCTAGCAGCAGGGAATCCCAAAGAGAGCGTGTTGGCACAGGCTAGATAACGCCAGATCCACTTCAACACCAGTGGGGGGTAGTTCGTTGTGATGGGGTCTTTGCAAGTTATATGATATAAAGCTCTTCCAGGTCATGAGATTCCAGATTTTCATGAGAATGAGAGGGGAGGTGCTCATGCCAGGAGAGGAGGATGTGATCACTTTGATAGGAGCAAGGTGCTAAGGCAGTGTATTCAGCAGGTTTTTTCAGTGCTTGCAGCAATAGCACAGCCAAATCTGTCATTTTTCCTACACGAATATCCACAGGTTGTCCAGGCTAAGGGAGAGGCACTAAAAATTCTGGGGTGCATAAAAATATTCACCTAAAGTAAGCATGCATAAGTTCAATTGTTGACATGCTGAGTTGTATGCCACAGGTCTAATTTCACTTAAAAACATCATATAGATGGCCTTGGGAGCTGTATTAGACCATCTACATGAGTGTCAGGACTTGTATGTCCTACTGCATATATTTTCCCTATGTGTGCACATTTAAACAAATTTTGGAAAAAGACTTCCGTAAACTTTGTGGTGCCAGTATTGAATAATAATAGGCAGCATTTAAATGCCAAAACAAAGCATGAAAAATTTGATCTGCCTCAAGGGTGTGTCTTTGAAGGTGTCAGAGACATTAAAAACGAAGAAAATAGAAAAAGCGATGCGTCAGATGTGCACATCTGCATCAGTTCAAACCCAATCCCCAGTCCCCAAAGCTGTCAAGCACAACTTGCAGGAGGAAAGAGAGAGTATTTATTTTTTAATCATCTAAGTACAGAAAGCTTGGAAAGGGCTCTGGGGGAAGCTTCTTGTGGTTGAAGTATGTTCTACTCTTCCTTACCTTAGCCCAACATAATTCTTTCCCCACAGTTTTTTGTAAGCCTTTTTCTGCATGGCTGTAGTTCACAAGTTCTTGTGGTTTCAGCTGTTTCCCAGACACAGGGATTCCAAAGGGGCACCACACTCTGCATGAGGGTTTAGCCCTTCCTTTATTCCTGACACACAAGTGAATGAGCATCCTGTAGAAAATACTTTTCTTCACCTAAAGCCGTAGGCCAGATATGAACTAGGGGGAAGATGTGGGGAAGGGCAGGGGGGGCTCAAAACGGGAGTTCTGGCTGTTAGCAGAATAAGAGGAGGCTCACTTGGGAAGTGCTCTCTTTTGAGCTTTGCAATGACGTTGCATAGTGCCTGTGTCAACACAGCATCCATCAAGGAAAGCCCTGGGGTAGAGGGGAAAGTCCTCACGGGTTTTTTGTACTACTGCATAAAACAGCACTGGTTTCTCTTCCTGTGGGGGCAGATCCACATCAGACATTGCAGAGCAACTGGCACTTGTTCCATTGTGCTACAGTACATCTGAGTATGTACACAGCCAAGAGCTGAGCCAGGGATCCACAGGCAAGAAAAAGGGCCATTTTAGGGAATCATACTGAAGGACCGCTGGAAAATGCCCTAAATGACTATTACATAGTCTAATTTATTTATATGGTTATGTTTCATTATAGTGTTCCTTGGCAAGATTTATTCATCAGCAGCAAAAAATTCAAAGTATTACCCTTTTGCCTTTTTTAGGAAGTAACCAGCATTTCTGTGTGGATAGGGAAAATCAAAATTTTTATTATTATTCGGTTTCTATGCTCTTATTTATCACCTAATTCCACTCCATGGCAGCATCAATTACAATCTGTAGATGATCTTCAGAGAAGATGGAACATTTATGTTCTCTGCCATCCCTCATGCTGTACATATTGGGACTGAAGATGTGTACAAAACAAAAGAGTTGCTTAGATGGAGGAACTGGCTCCTTCCCTGTGACACTCTGTGAGGGCAGCTATTGACAAAAGACTTGAATTTTTAATATCTAATTCCTTACTCAAATAATACAATTTAATTAACCTGACTACGTGGCTTAATAAATTCTATTAATCATTTAATCAATATTCATTTTTATCAAATACCGAAAATCATTAAATAAACACTGTCAAGGAACTTAGATAAATTTATTACTGATGCTTTTCCCTTTTTCAGACTTCCTAACTTCAGCAAATTATTGAATGTCTTTCTAAACTTTTTTTTTATTTTATTCGTACAAAATGTTTTTGAAAGGAGCTTTGTTTCCTGCCTGCAGGACAGAGGACAAAAAAAAAAAAACCTAAGACCTTCTCTCTGGCATCACTCTAGATATTCCCTTTACACTGACAGGGGACAACCACGTACCTAATTGTCCCAAGAAAATATTTGTGATCATAGGGATTTTCCTAACCCTCTGTTTCCACCCAAAGTCAAATGGAGCCTGTCTCTGCTTAGGGAATATCTTCGTCAAAGGTAGTCCACTATCACTGTGGAAAGGTACATACAGATATGGAACTACTAAGAGGTTGCAAATACATATAATTATACATCATTCTATATTGTAGAATGTGTATAAATACACAAACACAGCAGCACATTCCAGTTTTAAATTAAACCTCAGGCAGCATGGAGTTAAGCCCCATCCTTGCAGGACATCACACACAGTGGTGCCAAGGGTGCTTCTCTCCCAGCACAGGAAGAGCTCTCCTGCTGAGTCCCCCTCTTCCCAGCTCTCCCTGCCTCATCCAGCACTGAGATCATTATTTCACCCACTGGCACCTCTGAAATCCCAACGATCGATGTTCTTTAAAAATTAAAATGCAAGTTTCAAGCCAAAATATCTCAGCTGCCTCTGTGTGCTGCAATGTTAAGTACAAAGATCAAGCAATGGTTTTACAGTAACACACAGAGCAGCCATAAACAAAGTGCAGCTCAGGCCACAGAGCTGAACAGCTTGCTTTAAACAATCAAGGAAAATTACAGGCAGCACATGTCAGCTACTCACAGTGCTGGATCACAACCTGACCATTGCCTCCACTCTCAGAGCTGATGCTTTCCTTCAGAAGCACATGAAGGAATGGAAAGTTACACCATGTTCTGAGCAAGACCTTCATCTCCTGGTCCATTTTAGACCATCCAGATAAGAAATACAAACTTCAGATTTACGCAAAAAACAGAGGCTTCAGAAGTTTCTAAAGTGAGTATTCTTCAGCAGCAAAATTGTACTGCTGTCTCTGAACTCCATCCAGGCCAGCACTGGGGCATCCTAATAAGGAGATTAGGAAAGGGGCTATATGGAAGTGGATTAGAGATGCTTTCTGAATTGTACTGCATAAAGCTGTAAGAAGCAGAGCTCAGAAACACTTCAAGAGCTGGAGTCCAGTGTTGTGAGAATGTGCCACATCTGGTATTTGAGGAGGCATGAGGGAGAAGGCTTACAGAGATTAGTGAGAGGCAGCAGAGGAAAAGTGGGAAAAGATTCCGAGAGCTGAAGCATGATGCAAGAACTGCACCACAAATCCTGCTGATCTGGAATTTGTCTGGCAGGTAGAACAGCACATGACACTGTCATGGCAAGCTGCTCTCCTGCTGGGCAGCTGGAGTTGGGAGCAGAAGCAGGAGAATTAAAAAGCAAAGACACTCCTTGTTAGCAGGACAGAAATAATCTGGAGATACTGAACTCAAGTGTGTGTGTCTTCAAAGACACTCTGAATATAGTCGAGTATTCTGCAAAAGGCACTGACTTAATCCATTTCCCATGTTCAGCCCAAACCGTGGTCATGATTTAGAACATTTCCAAAGGTTTCCCACTACCAGGACCTGATAGAAGCCAAGGGGGGCAGACAGGTGCTAACCTGCTGAAGTCTGGATAGCACAATGCCCCATGCAGCAGAAGGAAGTAGAATTATAGACCAGCAAATGAGTTCTATGAAGTGCATCATTTAATAAGTAAGAAAGAAAAAAAAATTCTATAAAGTGACGGTTCTCAGATGCTCCCGGGATAAATCAATTTAAACTTTGTACACTGCTCAGGCTATAGCTACAGAATTAATGTCCTGTGTAGCAGCCAATCTAATCATCTTTTTTAGTAATGCACTGTGAAAAACCTATTATCCTACCTATAATTCTTACTGGTCTGTTTCTATTTATTTCTTCAATGTCAGCGTCAGCAGGCAAGTGTAGTCTGCCATTTAGCAACAGGGGAATATTTTCACCCACTACAGAAAATGTAATTTCACATGTGGGGCCTCATGTGGGATTCGATGTGGGGGTTTTTTGATGGACAATCAGCAAACCAACACAGTACAGTAAACAGACAACTCGAGGAAAAAACCAACCCAGTCATTTCAGGAAAATGCAAGCCCTTAAATAATGGACACTGTTAGGGGAAGGCAAAATCATGTACCTCACTACCCTTGTTAATATCCATTTCAGTTCATTCTTGTTTTTTTATTACCCACTGTGCTTCTCACACTTTTGGTGACATTACCACAAATTTTTATCTGAGCCAGTTCCAGCACGTTGGAAAGTTTGGCGTGTCTTGGGCAGAAATAGCAAAGCCAGTAGCCAGAGGCACAGCAGGAGTGGCAGTGGCAGCAGCAACCTCCCCCTTCCTTGTGGAACAACTGCTGGGGTGCACCCCCTGTGCCAGGGGCAGCATGATGCACGTGCTGTGCCAGCAGGCAGGTGGCAAGGGGGCACAAAGATTGCTCAGGGGGATCCTTTGGAATGCCTAGGAGGGAGGGTATTCAGCATGCCCACCTGCCACATCAGCTGGGGGCCAGGGAGGGTTTTTGGGGACAGATGCCACTGGCACCAGGGATGTGGGTTTTTAAAATTTTCTGGGCTGAAAGCATGGCTTTCCAAAACAGGTGCACAAATCATGGAAAATACCTGGAATTTTTAGTGGGCTTCTGAGAAAGAATTATTATTAGCTCAGAGGTGAGATTCCCAGGCTGGGGCTTGTTTGCTCTTTTCAATTGATACAGAATGACGTTCCCCTTAGATAAACTGCATGCAATTTAATGCAAAGAACACCTGCAGCTGCTGGTGCTTTGGGAAATCTCAAAGGATGGCCTGAAAACATGATGCTTTGTCTCTGCCACTTCCTTTTTCCCTTGGTAAGGTATTTTGGGTAAATAAACGAGGAGAGTTCATTAGCATGCACTACCTAAACAATTGTTAAGAAAATATTCAAGGGCTGTGATTGATGATAATTTTCATTGGAACAACCTAGGGAACCTAATACATAAATCTTCAGGATTGTGCAGCTCACTTTCTTTGGGCTTGGGCAGATTAATAGATAATAGCACTAATACCAGAACAAGTTAATGTCTTAACAGCTTTTGCCAAGGTATTGTTAGTTAATTTGAAAGGCTAGACATGTCCAGATTTATGCCACTGCTGTGCTAAAGAGAAGAAAAAGGACAGCTGTCTTCTGCTAAAAGTACAGCAATATTCAATGAATGTTTGTTTAGGATATGCTGCAATATGCCAAAAGGAAAAGTTCTCGGGACAGGGCCAGTTTCGCACATTACAGATCTGCTTAAAAGGGGATCACAGTCATAGAACTCAACACTTCTCTAAACTAAAACAGGCTAATCTTGTATATTTAAAATAGCACATGTTCAAGTTATCTCCCCAGAGACCTGTCCTCACCCAGTTCAGACACAGAGCACTCGAGAGTACCTTTTCCATTCTCAGATTTTGAGATGATTCCTTGTGAGTACATGAGAAACGGCCAATGTATTATTTCCCTCTTTCAAGAGTGCTAGAATTGATAAACTTCATAAGACCAGTTATCCTTTTCTCATGCCACCCCATTCCTTTTACAACATCCACGAGTTTTCAGCCAAAATATAAGTCAGTTATTAAAGATATGGACATTTTAAAACATAACATGGACACACAATTAACTCTATTTGCTGAAAAAATGTAATGAAGCGTGATGCATGTATTGTGGAAATATTATCAAATTACCAGCCAATACAGGAAAGCACCTGTGTCACAGATAATGAATCTAAGGCCCTGAGGAATTTCATATAACCTTTCTGCTTAACTTGATTTCCCTTCTCCCACCTTGGGCACAGGGATGCTTTTCCATTCTTGGCTTAAAAAGGACACACCTTTCATTCAAACCTCAGTTTACTCTCTCCTTGGCATAGACAAAAATATAGTTTCTTGATTTGTCCACAGCATCAGGCTATCCTTGCAGGCAACTTCTGGTGCTCAGTTTCAAGTGGAAGAGGAGATGAAAATCTAGCATGCATTTGTCTGGCATATTTACACATCCCATGTACCTCCACATTGATATAAAAATCAGATTGCATTTTCCCCTGGTTGCTCCTACTGTAGAAATTAATTTCTGCTAAAAACAGAAATTAAAAACAGCAAAACAGCTGAAATGATCTTATGTCCGAATCCTCAACCCCCCAAGCAAAGACATATAAAAGGGATCAAAAGCTTCTGTATCTTCTTTCATCTACATATCTCATTTCTTCAATCAAGCACACCAAGCTGTTTGAATCTTCTCTGTGACTTTGCCTAACTAATATATGACTCTGTAGGGTTTGGGGTTTTTTTTCTGTTTTCCTCTTGCCTTTATATTAATGTGCCTTCAAAAGAAAAAAGATCTGTGAGACTGCTAATTTGACAGTTGACAAACACAACTGCACCATCAATCTTCTTCGCCAAAAACAATCAGGCTCTAAACTTTTAAGATTTTGAAATTAAGAACACACTTCCCTCTCCCCCAGTAAAAAAAAAAAAAAACTGGATAAGAATGAGGTTGAAGATACAGAATGTCACTTGCAGCATGATCCAGTTAAAATGCTGTCATGCAGACCCAAACAGAAAGGACCAGTAACTTGTTTGTTCCTTTCTCAGTTTGTGCTTGAGACAGTTTATGCAGGGTGCAGTGTGTCTCTGAGGTAGCAAAATCTCTCTCTGATGCATATTTTGTTGTGTCTATTGACATCGGATCCTGGAAGCAGCCAGTGGGAAACAGGTGGCAAAGCATCCATGGAAAACTGTCTTTAGTTGAAACTAATGGCCACAGGTCCCCTGCCTGGCCATCAACACAATCATTACCCAGCTACCTTTGCAGCCTCAAGAATTCTCCATGTATTTCACAGAATGGGTCAGGTTGGAATGGAGCACAGTGGATCATCCACTCCAGCCTCCCTGTTCAAGCAGGGTCATCCTAGAGCACACAGCACAGGATTTTTTCCAGATGATTCTTGAATTTCTCCAGTGAGGGAGACTCCATAACCTCTCTGGGCAACCTGTCCAGTGCAGGGTGACCCACACAGTAAAGAAGTTCTTCCTCATGTTCAGGTGGAACTTCTTGTGCATCAGTGTCTGCCCCTTACCTCTCGTGCTATTGCTCAGCACCAATCATTGTGTTTTGGATTTCCACCCATTTTACTCTCACTCAGTAAAAGTTTCATCAAAACCATATTTCTGTCTCTTATGCCATGTGAGATTTGCTTAAAGCTTTAAGACACACGTCACCTGCTGCTTCTCTCCCACCTACAAGTCTTGTAACCACATTGTGGAAGAAAATTAGATTGGTTTGACATGATTTGCGCTTAACAATTCCATGAATAGTTTCCTGTTATCACTCATAAATCCCTATCTGATTGAATTTAAACAGTGCCTGCTTTACACTATTTAATCTAGAATCTCCCTTAAATTCCACTTTTCTTATTTCTTCCACTTCTTCTGTTCCCTGACACAGTGTCAAGCTAAGTGTTTGATTTATACCAGAGTATCCGATTTCTGTTTATTCAGAGGAGAGCAATGCCTGCAGATCTGTTATTCACCATTCACTATAACAAGGGGGACAAACTGAACCTACCAGGTTTGTTTAAGCAGCCTAACAAGTAAGCACTTCTTTGCAGGCTGGTTATGGAACTTCTTGCCAGTGTGAAGAGGTTGTGAAGGCAGAAACAAACAGTAGGTCCAAAAAAGGTCGAGAAAAATTCACAGGCCATAGCTCTACACACAGAGAGGCAAAGTGATGAGGCAAATGACTGTTGGGGACATTGTCAGGATGAAAGGAAAAAAAAAAAGTATTTTGAATTTGTAAATGAAAGGAAAGCATCTCTAACATCTCTGGTACAACAGTTGGTGCTGCTGCTGAAGAGTGAAGGGAAAAGAAGGGAGCAAAATTGCAATTCCCTTTTGCTCCCTTTCTTGTGTTCTTATTATAGAAAATACCTATGGTATAACCACACCTCCAGCTTACCTAAAAGCAGTGGCCATCTGGGACTGAAAACACCAGGCAGCTATCCAGTGAGGGGAGGTGAACTGCTTCTGCTCTGAAGTCCAGGCCGTAGCTTTTGCACATATGGTGCATCCATGCAACACCATTACTGTGCTCTGAAGTGCAGAGACCCAGATACAGGTGCCAGCTGTGTGTGGGCACTGTGAATCCACTCTGGCATGAGGAGACACTGCTGAGAGGAACCATATCCACCCCCAGCATCATCTTAAAATGCCTTCCCTTGATTAGAAAAGCCACACCTGTTATCCATGGGCAGATATTGCACACACCTGCTGAAGGGGGTGAGCTGCTCAAATGAGTCTGCTCTGTCATTAATTTTATGTGGGTTTCAGCTGTGACTCCTGCGTTTGCTGAGCTATAGCAGGGTGTTCAGTACAGAACAAAGCCTAAACCTGAAGAGTTACCCTCGTTTCTAAATTGGTTGCATGCAGCATTCAGGCACCTCAAGCTCTTAATTACTGTGTCTGGAAAGCTTTGGCATACATATTCATCACCTGCAATTGTCATGCTGCCAGCTTTTGCAATTTTAATCACCAGCTTCATGATATCTGGCATTTTTTTTGAAGTTGAATCCCTCAGAATTGTTTGGTTTTCTGACAGTCTCAGTTTTGCTTCTTTTTAGAAAGGAAGTCTAAATTTACAGTCCTGAGATTTCAAAGAAAAAAAAAGAAATGTCAGTATCTGGGGGGAAAATGGAGATTTTGGAGAGGAGTTTTAAGAACAAATGTCTCTAAAATACAACTTCAAGAAAAGTAAAGTTCACTTTAGTAAAAAGAAACAAAAAGGAGGAATGAGATTATATAGGAAAAAAGAAGGTGGGCTGTTGCAGTCAATATGATAATTAATTACATAAGGTATTACAATAAGTGGTGATCACAGGAGCCAAGAAAGCTCTTGGAGGATGAACTCAGAAGAATTTATTCCCATTTGTAACAGAATGAACATTATAAAGAGTTTTGTGACTGCTGGAGCATTAGAGCTGGCTGACTGCTAAAACTATGGAAATTTTTGCCAGCTGTCTATAAATTATAAGATTAGACAAACAGCTGTGAAAGAGCATAACAGAATACTTCATCCTTCTTTAGACCATCCATGGACTCTTTCACAATTTTTCTTCTTTAATTCAACACATCTTGTTTCAGCAGCAGCATGATGGTGATGCACAGCAACTTCTCTTAGAAGAGAGCAGCAAAGGCTTACACCACTGTTTTACTCCACATCATCTTTGCCAGAGAGGAAGATAAAAAACACTGGCAAAATTTGATAAGAAAAGAATTATTTATTTTTTCTCCTAATTTGTCCGCTCTGTTGAGGAGAAAGTGCTGTGGATCAAGGCAAAGGAGTGTTTCAGTACTTCATTATCTTCACAACTGTGTGACATTGCTGTAAGCACCCTCAGAGCAAAGCCGTGTCAAAGGAAGCTGCAGATGAGCGGTGCAGGGCTGCTCCTTCATCCCATTCTCTGCTCCTCAGCTGGCTTTAGGGCATGCTCTCTAAGGAGTGACCTCTTGGCTCTGTACTACATCCTCCTGCTATTCTTGTTGCAGGGAGTATGGATTTGAAAGCAATCCCAGTTATCAAAGCAGCAGTTATACTTCCTACTTTGGACCTTAGAAATTAATTCAGACTAATTCTCAGCTTCTCCCAGTTAGAGACTTGGGAGCCAATTTCTTTTTAAAAAGTCTCTCTCTTCCCTAAGGATTTATCAATGCATCAAAACTCTATGTCCACGATTTGTCGATTTCAAAATCCTAAACAATTTCAATTTCAAGTTATGCAACCCAAAAGCACATGTATTTTCCTGCCCAATAAAGTTTGTTTGAAGAGATTAAAAATAATTATGAAATAACTGTCCAAGAGACAAAGAGTGTTTAGGGCATTCCACTGAGTTGAATCTAATTCAAGTCAACAATTGCCAGAAGTCAGAAGTGTCTGAGTTCCCTTTGACTGTTAGAACAAGCTTGTTGCTGGCTTATCCTCGACAAAAATACAGACACATCACATAATCCTTCAGCTTTTTGGCATCCTCAGGAAAGAGGATGGGAACTGAATAGTCTTGAGGCAGTTACCCAGGCATTTCTGAGCTCATCTCTTCAGACAAAAAGAGCAGTGAATAACAAACACAGGTGTATCAATAAGTACTGACTTCAACAGCAAACAAACCTGGGGCATCCTTCTCCAGAAGTGTAAAGTTATCATTCTAAAACATGATATCCTTTAGCTGCAGAGGAAGATTTTTACAGAAAGGTAAGTAAACAAGGAAAATCTTAATTTATACCTAATTTCATTGGAGTTTGTCTTGCTTCTATTTGTGTTGTACCTGCCCAGCAGGAGGAGTCCTGAGTTAATCAATTAATCAATGCAGCCCTACTTCACTATGAGCAACTTCAATTTAAGTTAGAGTTTTGTATGTCCATAATCTGTAATTAGTCATCAAGACATGCTGCTGCTGCTGCTTGAAATATTTCACAGAACTGCAGGAATCACAAATGTGTTTGATTCTGTTCCATTTAGGTTGATCTGAGGTCTGTTGCTGACCTCTGTGTGTCCAGTACTACCCTTAAGTATAATCCTACTCATTATTAGTGCTAATGAGTACAGCTCCCTCAATTGCTTCATTTCAGTAGTTTCTGTCAGCCTAAATTTCCTGACTGGCATCCAAAAGAGCAACTTATTTTAAGTGAGCTATGAAAGTCCTGACTTTCTCCCAGCTCTTCCTTTTTTAATCATAAGGATAAAAATCAGAGATCTGTATCTACCTTAATCTTTCTCTTTGCAAAATTCCACTCTTACACTCATAAAGCTAAAGTCATAAAGGAATTCCTACACTCCCAGGTAGGATAATAACTCATATTTCATAGGAAATTCATGCAATGCAGATCCGCAGTCCACAGACAACAAAGTCTGCTGGGGGAAGGAAACATGGAAGTTGGGTGACCCTTCCCTACATGTTCAGTACATCCCCCAGTGACATTCTCCTCATATGTGTCTCATGGCTTTTGTTGCAACAACTTTCAAAATGGTCCACTGACAGTTTATTTTTCAGATTTCAGTGTTGCTCCATTTCTCCCCTGGAAACCAGAGGTTCTGTCTTGTGTAGTCTCCTCTAGTCCCTTTTTCACTTCTTCCTAAAGGAATGCACCTTGGAAGTGTCTCAGATGTCTGTAGAAAGGAGAAACTGGAATAACAATTTCTAAGTTAGAATATTCATTGTATCTGCAACAGCAGTAGCATTTTCAGTCCTATTTTCCAAATAATTTTGCACTGCATGTCTTTCTGGCTCCAGGACACAGTCAGACTTTGGCTGTATCTGAAGAAATAAGAGCAAAGCAGAATGGGGATGAGCATCCCCCACATCTTTTCTGCTTCCCTTTCTGACCAGGGATGCTCAGGCAATTGTCATTGTCCCTCTGAGACAGCAAATAATGATCATCACAGGGAAAACTAAATAACTTCTATGTAGTCTGATCCCAATGCAAAATAAAGGAACTCAGGCCATCATTTATTAGAGCAGGAGATGGTGTCACTCAGGCTGCTCTGTCACATAGGTGCTCTGCAGTTCTGCCATGTGCTGGCTAAACCCCACAGCTGAGAAGTCAGGAGGTCTCCCAGCAGTGGCAGCTGGGTTGGGCTGTGTCCCTTCTGCCCTGCTGGAGGGTCAGGAGGATGAGCAAGGCTGGATGGAGACTGGACAGGCTCAGAACATGCAGCCATCAAAGCAAGAACCTGCCAGCACCAACCAAGAAAATTCTGACAAACTTTAATCAGATAGCCTTCAACATTAAAAATTTATCCATGCCTTTCTTTTCCCTCTGAAATAGAAAGGGTGTCCAAAAAGTGGTTTTTCTCTTATCTTTAAGAAAAGGAATCTTACTCCTGAGGAAACCATTTTTTTCCTCCATATTAGATGAATATTAATTTCCTGAGAAAAGTGTAAGACTTTACTATTTTATAAATATTGCTAAATAATATAAACTCCATCTCAGGGTTTGGGACATTCCCACTAGCTGATATTAAATGTTTCTTCATCACTAATCCAGAGACACAACTGCAGCCTTTGATAACTTTAACTTGCAGTGCATGAAGTGTGAATATAATTACAGTTAGAATATAGTTAGAATATTACTATTTCTATTGTACTGGAACTCTGTTCCACACACCTCCTTCAGATAAGATAGAAGTGTTTGATGTGAATACATCTTCAATTAACATTGCTGGAAGATAATGGAAGGCATTGATTGGAAAATTCTTATCTAGGTAAAAGTGTTTGAGAACTAAAGAAACAACGTGCCTGTCAGACCTCACTCCACTCTCAGCAACGTCTGTGATTGAAAAGGGGCATCATAAAGCCCAGGTGAAGGTAGCAGTTCTTTAACTGTACAGTTACATATTAACAGATATATGTCTCTACACATGCAGATATATAAATAAAAATCATTATCCCATGCTCTCTTTGTAGGGGAAGTAAAGATGAAGATGGTTTATCCAGCATCTGAGTATTGGGTATCTCAGAGCAGGACATTCTGGAAAGTATTGAGGATCATGCAGTGCTTACTGCAGTACATCACAGCAGGCCAGGTGCAATTGTACCCATATTGTCTCTAAGAATAGAAATCAAGAGTTTTCAAGTTTTTCTCCTGCAGCTGAGCTTCTTCACTCATGAGGGACAACAGGAAAACAGCAGCCAGTGCCTGTGTGTGTTCCTGCAGATAAGCAGTGGGAGCAGACAACCACCAGAGAGAGGGATTCCTATGCAAACTGAGCACTTCAAGATGAATGCATACATGCTGCCATTAGGGTTTGGGTTTTGGTTTTCTGGAAATGAAGTGAACTGATTTGCAGTTTCCCCCTAACAATAAATAATGTTCCCCTCTGAAGGCCTGTAGTAGATCTTTCTCTGCCTGAGCAGTTGTTTGACAAGTTGTGAAGTGGAAGGTGAGTTAACAGCCCAAAATGAGCAGACCTGAAAACAAGCCAGCTTCAGGCCAGCAAGCTGAGACACATTTACATTGCACAGAGACACAGCACCGAGCAGTTCTTGTGCTGATTCAGGAGGGAGTAGCAAAGATCAGGGCTCACCTTATCAGGGTTTCTCATGCTCAGATTTATGGTTTTCATATAGTGTAAGATATGTTTAATCTGCTTAGAGGTAAAAATTGGCTGAAGAAATTAAGAAGAATGGGAGTTAGGGAAGAGAAGTTTTATTTACTAGGGGGAAGAGGTGATAGTTTTAAGGAAGGGTATAAACCCCAAAAGTGCAAAGACATGGAAATCCAGATTTTGGAAGGCATCTTGCTCTCTTCAGGAGAACCATTCTACTCCACTGACATCCACAGAGAGGACCTAGACAGCCCTCTGCTCTTCTTCCCAAAGACTGTGGGTGGCAAATCAGGGTTCTACAATACTGACACAGGCATTGAATCCGTCTCTCAGAGTAAGTCTTTTGAAAAGCTGTGGCCAACCACACATGCCTTTGCTACCAGGCTGTAGTTTAGCATCTGGAAAAAATGGCCATGTAAGACTACCTAGAGCTGCAAGGTAGAGAGTGTTGCTGAAGGAAGTGTTGCTTTTGGCTTGGCCTGAAATTCAGCA
>NW_008239139.1:2549644-2593169 GCF_000691975.1 Corvus brachyrhynchos | reverse complement strand
TCAGCAGGATGAATATCTAAATATACATGTCACATATGAACTCACTCTAACTCAGAATGTCAGGGATAAACTTTCCCCTGTGCTTCACCAGCCCTTTCCAGATGAATAAACAATATCCTTCTTGATTAATCTACACAGATGGCACATTTTTCTTCTAGCATTTTTAATATATGGCCATATATGGGCCACATGCTTGGGAAATCTGCAGTGACTAGAAGGAGATGTGCCCTAAAGTCAGTGCAACAACATCCAGCTGGAATTTAAAACTGCAGTGGTCCAAAGAGGGCCACACCTCTGCATGGGGCTTTTTTGGTTCATTTTGGTTTCTCAAATGTAGGCTATGTAGATGTTTAGTTTACAGAAAACCCTCCACATCCCCATCTTATTTTGAGAGGATGACATCATTTTCAGCTCACTCACCTCACCTAACTCAGCCCAGAGCCATTTCTCACACCCCATGCATATCCCATCCAAACCACCATGTGCCATTTAGCAACAGGGAAGTTGGCTCTTCCTCCTCTGTCCCAACATACCGAATATTGCTATGGCGGGCAACTAGCAATGCTCTCAGTCACTCCCACATTGGTGCCATGAAGAATGCAGAATGAATTCTATCATTTTCTCTATACCTATGTGATGAAGAGTGGTTAGCTCTTCGCCACCTCTGAGCCACTAAACAGAAAGATTAAAATGGAGTCTGATAAAGATTGCTGGTTTTTGGCAGTGTGATCCTGGAATGTATTACTGTTAGATAATTAGACCATAAGTCTCCTCGCAGCAAGTCTCCTGGCTTTATAGGCACCTGGATTGCTTGCTAAAGCACCCAGAGCACTATTCATGCTTTAAGAACAAATTAATTATCATGAGTCAATTAGCAGTACCCTAGCCACACTAATGGGCAGACTGGATCATCAAGCAAACCTATTCAGAAACTTTATAAATAATATTCTTCCTGGAGTTAGCATAATATTATTTTGAGAGCTTTTAATCTTGGTTTCCTTTCGAAGTTTATTTTAGCATGAACAAACAGGCATTCAATCTCTGGCTGGTTTGTGAGAAGTTCACTGTTTATTTTAATTTTTTCTGTACCTATGTTACAAGTTTGGCCACTATTGCCTGCTGATGTTTATGTCCCTTACTTGATTTTTTAAAGCTGAGCACTAATGATCAACAGAAAATAACAAAATAGACACCTTTCAGCATGAATTTTTAGTGGGAAAATAATGTTTTCCAGGGTTTATGAAATCAATGTTTGGAAATACTCTCCAGACCTTCCTTCAATATCTTGGGTCAACTGCAGTCAATATGGCCTGAAAGAAATTAATCTTTGAGGTTTTTAAGTTTAGGTATTTGTAAAACTTTTTTTTCTGGTTTTGATACAGTTGGATGAAAAAAAATCATCAGTGGAAGAAATCACCCAAAGCTGCCTGATTAGAGAAGTGAACATGCCAACCTGAGAAGCACAGCATGAATAAATGTGGTGCCATATTTTGTTGTCTCCCCAAAGAAAAACAAAACATTTGCTCTACATTTTAACAGATATACCTGCTACTCAACTGCTAGCTTGAATCAATGAGTGGAACCAGGCAGAAAAAGAGCAGGGATTCTGCAAATGAACTCACTTTAAAATTATGTCTCCCATGAGGGCTTTAGCTGGGGGAGGGGAGGGGTGTTCTGCTCTGTTTTTCTCTGGAAGAGAATATTCTGAGCAGCATTTGTTGATTTAGAGGACAAGATTCTGCTGCATAGCCATTAAAGGTCCTTAATCATAAGGGGCTTTTTATCTTAGGAGAATTGTACTAACAATAGAAATGACAAAACTGGGCTCCACAAATGATGCTTAGAGCTGTGGGCTGCTGTTTTCTGAGAAGAGATAGGCAGCGAAGAGAAAACAAAATGTGCTTCTAAGCAATTGGCTGGTGCCTGTATTATATCGTTCATTCAGAGCTGGTGCATCTTTGCTTGAGGAGCCCCTTCTTGAAGCAGTTTTGCATTCCCCATGGGGATATACCACAAACATCGCATCTCTAGAGGACAGAATAAATTCTAATCATGAGAAAATCTGCCAGCAGGATATTAGTAGGAGAATTCACTCTGGAAGCAAAATATTGTATGAACCCACTTCAGAACATGTGGCACAAAGGCATGTGGTTATCACAGCCCTTTGCCTTCCTTCTTTGCAATCCCAAAGACAGCAGGGTAGCATCCATTCCAGAGGGTGCTAGAGAGACAGGAGATGAAGGGAATCTTCAGCAAAAGGTCTGCTTCCTCCTACCAGTAAAGCCCCCTTTTAGAGATTGGTGACAAACAGATGCCAGGTTTAGAAACTACTTGTTTACTTTCCCTGAGCATCACAAAAATTCAAACCAGCAAAACGTACTTTGTCACAGTCTTCAGTGCGTTTGTGACAGCTGGTGACAGATTTGTTTTGGAAATCACCTTTTGAAAGGACTTAACGTTGCAGGTTTCTTTTAAGCCTCTGATCCAAAGGGCCTGCCATCAAGGCAAACACCATAATTTCTATCCCACAGCCTCAATTTTACCACAGAGAGGATGTTCCATGGGGTGTCCAGTCTCTCATACTTTGGCCTTGGTGACAATTAGTGCCTACCTGGCAGTCCTGGATCCACAGAGATTTCACTGGTCTACAGGGAGAAGTTTAGGGTATTTTTTAATTAGGTTGCAGAGCACAGCGAGGCTCTGAACATGGGGCTGCATGTGTGATCTCAGTTTAAGCATTTGACAGTGCAGCTATTTACTCAGCCAATGCAATTTGTAGCTTCTTTTGAAGATTGCCATGAGACTAGACCCTACTGGGCTGAATCACTCACTAGACAGGTGAAAAAAAAAGTGAAGTTGGGATTTCAACTAGAGATTTTGAGAGGATGTTTCAGGAAAATTGCAATGATTACAGAGCAGAGGACCGTTCTCTTTAATCCAGGCAAAAGAATGACACAATGAGAAATACCAGGTGGTCATATAATCCCTTTTGGACAGCAGATAACTTCAAGGATTGGGATTCTGTTCCAGACTGCATCATTGTGCAGATCCTTAGATAAGTAATTTTATTTATCTGAATCTCAATTTTATTCCATTTTTATTCTCTGACACCTGTGGATGACAAGAATTTGTGTAAAGGAAAGGCTGCAAAAGGCAGCTAAAAAACATTTCAGAATTCAGATTTTAAAACCATTTTCCCCAACAATTCTTTGAACCTAGTTATTACTTTGTATTACTTAAGAAAACTCCCTATCCTTCTGAATAGGATATGTTCAGACTAGGAATTCTGAACATATCCTATATGAACATATATCCATAATAGGATATGTTCTGAATAGGAATGTTCAGAGCCTCGCTGTGCTCTGCAGCCTAGTATAACATTCTCACAGAAGAAAAGGTAGGTTCCTCTTTCAGATAGAAGAAGAAAAGCTTTAAGATTTACCTATGAGGAATGGGCTTTTTACTCCCTAATCAAGCAGAATAAATAGAAATACATACATAGATTAAATATAAGAATAAACATAAATACAATGTCTATAAGAGACAATATTTGTTAAAATTAGTCCAACCAAAACAAGCCCTTGTTGCCTGGTCATTCTAAAAACTGGAGCTTTATTTGTTCCCTTTTGCTGCCAGTCAAAGGTTCCTCAGGAGAGCTTTCTTAAATCCCCTGCAGTGACAAGTGGGTGACCACACAGGACAAGTTCTGTCAGGGACTGCCTTGTCAGATATTCCCTCCCACAGCCCTGAAGTCCTTCTTTGCTGTTCTAGCAGGTGTTAGTTCAAATACAGAGATTACCAGCAGTGCTCACCTTCCCCATGCACTCAGCCCACAGTTTTCTCTGTGAAAAGTGAGTACACCTTATAGCTGCAGTTGGTTTCTCTGCTCAAAATTTGCCAGCTAGTCCTGCAAGAAGCTCTTTCAGTCAGGCAGCCTGATGGTTTTGTGCTGGTTTTACCTAATTACAAGACTGGAGTAAGCAGAAATTGTGTATGGCCATACAGATATTTTCTTAGAGATAAACATTTAATCAAGTGCCTCTTTCACATACATAATTATCAAGTGCCTTCACAGGTATTTTACCTGATAGAAGAAATCAGATGTGTGTTTTCATGTAACCATGGAAATTCCTTCAGGAGAACTGAGATTTCTTAGGAGGGAGCAGGCTCTGGCTAGCTCCTCTGAACTGGAGACTGAGCTACTGCAAACTTGAAACAATTTGTTTTTGTCACAGTGTAGGTTTGCCAGAACTGGAATTGCATGCTTATCTATCTTTCCTGCAAGTGCTTTTTTATCCATTGCCTTCCATACCTATGCAGAAAATAAATCTTAACATTGTCCTTGGTATCCATTATTTAATAGCATTTTACTGCTAAAGCTTATCCACTTGATTTCTCTATTTCCTCCTTGAAGCTTTTTTCTCCCACTGAAACCCTGCTGGGAGCCAAACTGACTATAAAAGAGGAATAATTTTATGGTCTAAAGCATTAAACTAAAATGTTAAGCTAAGTCAAAACCTAAGCTAAGTATCAGTGCAAGAGCCTGTACAAAGTATTTTGAGCTACTTCTAAGTCCTAGAAAAGGTTTGTAAGCATGTGTGGAAATTCAGGCCATTTTTAAACAAATAAAGAAGAATTCTCTCCAGAGCAAAGAACAAAAATAACCTTCCTTGCCATCTTTCCACTATGACCTGAAACCAAACCAAGAACACTTTTGGTTGCCAAGTAAATCTGGGATCCTGTTAGATCTTGTCTGCAAGTTAAGAACCGTGTTTTTGTTTTCTTTGGCTTCTAGGCAATTTCAAATTTTGTCACTCCCGGTGCCCATTTCTATCTGATATATTGTTGCTAGTTCTGCTCAAGAAAAGCATCTCTGTGGCTTGTAATGCAAAGATGCTGCAGATGCTGGTTGCTTTTTTTCTTGTCTTTTTTGTCCCTTTTTATGAATTCCTTACTCTGGCTGATTTGCATGATGATGGCGCATTTATTTCTCAAACTAAGTTTACTGGTCAAAATGTAAATCATAGGAATTTAGAAAATGTTTCTCCATAATTCAAAGTATGCGACACTCATGCAAACAGAGTTATTTTGTTTTCTTTTCCCCAGAAGAATATTGCATAAACTCTACAAATAAATGGAAGTATTGCACTTCATGCTGCTTTTCTTTATCCATAAATGGGAGTTCTGTCTCGTTGTTTTACTGGTGAGCTGGGAGGTAGAAGGGAAGAAACTGCTCTTAATATGATCTTATGCAATATCTAACATGTCATGTCACTAATACGTTTTGAATTTTCTCAGAAACACACAGCTTGAAGTAATATTAAATTGTTGGTAATTACTCATTTTCTTTAAATGCTCTTTGATATTTTTTCTGAAAAAAGACAAAATTCCAAGATCATGCCATGCTGGAGAAAACACTCTGACACTGTCACATATTTTCATTAATTTAGTCTCAGTAAATGTACAATTGGGTAAATTGAAAGGGTAGAGAGGAAAAAAAAATTAAAGAATGCTCTTAAATCAGGACTTTGATTATAGAACCAATTCATAGTACACATTTGGGCATACTCAGATCTCAATAGCAAACCGAACTTCTATCTGATTTTATCTTGAGCTCTATTATTAATTACTTATAACCAATAATGTGAAAAGAGGAAACACTTCTGCAATTATCTGTTGTTGTATTGGGGCTTTGTATAGTTAATAACAGGGTAGCAGTATAACTTTATAAATCTCAGCTATGACATTTCATTGATCTCAGCTGTCAGGCTCTTTATTTAAATAATAAACCCAAGAAAAAGAATGCTGCTAGGTTAAAACTGGAAAATAAAAGAGAAGGAATGAAAACAGAGAGCACTGTTAGAATATCAATAGCCTTCTTGGAGAAAAAGTCTTGCGTTTTTTTGTTCTCTCATTTCCTTCAGGTTGGTGAGCGACAATGCAAATGATGAAAATCCACAGGCATGTATTTAGTTCATTTTAGAGATAAGAACACTTAGAAACAGGGTGACTGTCAATTTAAATGATCATACTGCTTCCATGAGCCCATGGAGTCTCCATGTATCAATGTCTCTATGTTTTGATTACTGCTGTAAAAAGTAAAATAAGACTTATTATCCCCTGGGTATCTTCCCAGTTTCCTATTCCAAGGAGATGGTTTACATCCAGAAGCTTGATGTTTTGCATCTCTCTAAAGACTTTGAGTTTTAACAACATTTATTATAGCAATTTTGGATGCTCTTAGCTTCATGGACTTATTCAGCCTTTCTGGTATACTGTGAATCTCTTGGAATTAGTATTACTGCATAGCAATAAGTTCCTCTGATGCCTTTTCCTGGTCTTAAAATCAAGAGTCATACACGGTTAGAAGGGGAAAAGGGATTTTACCTTGGTATTTATTCTTAAGGATCCTTAGGTGCACATGTCCAGGTCATGTGCATCGAGATGCACCCTGCCAAAAATGCCCCCCAAAAGATCAGGTATAACATTATAGGTTTTACTAATTAGCCTATCTATCAAAAATTCCCCAGTGAGAGGCTCTAGTGAGCCCCCCCTCCCCAAGGAACCTTCCCCTGGATGGTTCTATCTTAGTTTACAGAATGTGTTCTGGAGAGGACCTTGGGGTCTGGGGCACACTGATCCCTAGCTACGAAGCTTCTAAAATGTTTAGTCTCTTAGCTTGACAAACAAGTCCAAGAATGGAGGGAAAAAGCACTAGGAATACAGAAGCTGTGAAAAAGGTATAACAAGGGTATAAAAGAAAAGGCAAAAAATCTTCATGGCATCACCTCAGATGAATCCTGACAGACTGAGGAGTACTATATTAATTTTGTATTTTTATTTTGTTTATTGATGTTGATGGCCCCAGTATGACTCATTTTTTTTTCCCTGATGAATAATTTAAAAGAGGTAGAAAAGCAAATTTATCTGATATATTACCTGAAGACTCAAAAAACAATTCAGCACAATTTCAACCAGCTGGCAAAAGTAGGGAATCTAAAATGTTCCGTGTCTCTTCTGACACATATTGTAACCCTGTAGCTATGAAGGACCTGCCCTGTGCCTGGCATCTCTGTGGTTTCCTTTCAGTTTTTTAACTAATAACCACGTGCCTGAAGAAAAAACATGACCTGACAGGATGCACCACCTCTTTTCCAAATATCTCCTCATCCACACTGCTGCCTGCAGGGCTCTGCAGATACCAGACCCACAGAGAGGCCTCCCCACTTCCTCCCCTAGAACAGGGAATTGTATATACCATGGAGTTTTAATGATCAGACCAGAGTTTACATTAGCAGCACTATTCACTCACATCTGGTTTTCATTTGTTGTGCCCTGCCTTTTCAGAAGACACCACAGCCACGAAGTTTTTGGGTCAGATGTTAATTTTTATTAAGTGCACTTCACAAACCTCAATGAAATGCTTCTGATAAAGTTCCAGAAGGATTCTGTGAATGATGAATGAGCTTATCGATACAGATACGAGGTTTAAAATTCTCTTTGAAAGGGCATGGGCTCAAAACCCATCCGTTGGTGGTTTTATGTCTACCTGCTGCAGCTGCTGTCATGCAAGATTCTTACTAAAGAGAAATAACTGCACACAAACTGAAACACCAAACCTTAGATAGTCACAGGGCTGAAAATAAAGAAGCATTTGGGCCAGCTCCGAAGACTGAGATGTTGCAGCGCACAGAGTATGGGGTCATACCAAGCACCCAGCTAGTGCTGATGGGACTGTCATACCCCTTGCCATGCTGCTCTTTCCCAAACCACAGCTGCCTGTAGCCAGACCTGCCTGGGCAATAGCTGAGTTCCTCGGTTTCAAATTCTCCCTCTGCAGTTTGTCACTGCCCGCCAGGAGCTGGGGCTGGCCGTGGCTCAGTCCTTGACTGAGTGCATTGTGTCGCTCACTGATTGAGAGACAACCACTTGCACTTGTGGGTGACAGATGGTCTCTGCCAAGTCCAAAGGGATTTCTCAGCAGCTTTCCAGCATCAACAAGATGATAGTTTTTTTCTCTGAATTCTTATACTTTTGAGATCAAAAGCAGGCCAAAAGAAAACTGGGCTTCAGACCAGTAGAATGTTGCAATTTGCTTTGCCTCACAGGGTTTATTTAAGCAGGAAAACTGATGATAATTTTTCATCATTGACTTGTTAGTACAGCTTGGTTTGTTGCTGAAGACATTAATATTTTACTTGGCTAAATCTGATCTGTTTCTCCATGCAAATTAATTGCACCGTGAATTTGGTCTGGAGTGACTTGGTAGGACACAATCGTGCTATGGGTATGGCCTAGACAATATTAGCTTGCTTTCTTGTTTTTCCAAAGGGACTCAAAGGCCTTAGAATCCATCTGGTGTTTTGTGAACTCTGATATCCTTGTTAGATCTTTATGTAGTAAGTGCTCTTTTTAAGGATGTTAATTACGCTAAAGTAAGTCAATGTGTTTCACCGGCT
The DNA here is from genome assembly GCF_000691975.1 of Corvus brachyrhynchos. Taxonomy (NCBI): domain Eukaryota; kingdom Metazoa; phylum Chordata; class Aves; order Passeriformes; family Corvidae; genus Corvus; species Corvus brachyrhynchos. Next base: position 2,584,710 of record NW_008239139.1, on the reverse strand, counting down.
GCTGGAAAAATGACAACGTTTCACAAAAAAGTAGTGAATTCAGTTGGATCCTGTTCAACATTTTCCCCTTGATGGGGGGAACCTTCCAAGTTGTGATTTGGTACCTTGGTATGCTTTAAAAAGCAGTGTTAGATGCACCAGTATTCCACAACCACTATTTCTCTCCCTTTTAAAATTAGATTTTGAAAGGGAAGATGCTCAATGCTCTCTTGGCTCATCCATTATTCTTCTGCTGTGAAACAAACACTTTTGTGTCAGAAGTAAATTTCAGTGACAAGTTTTCTGGATAGTTTGAGCTGCAGTAAACTCTCCTGTCTTCTCATCACTGAACCTGCTGCGGTGTTAAGGGAATATGAATCTACTTCTGAGGTGACTGTTTAAGGTACTGCCACACAGATATGGATCATAATCATAAAAAACATAAGAGAGACTTGTGACAGATGTTTCACTCAGGAGTACCAGAGGTGTTTATCACTGACCTATTAAAGGAGGAGAGAATCTGAGATCACAATCTTCCTGATACTGGAAATTTGATGCACATTCCTACCAAGCCAAAAATATGCTGATTTTGTTGTCTCTCTTTCACTGCTGATGACAGGAGCATACTAGTTTTATACTGGTTTAATTTCATTACACTAAGTCTATAAACTGTAAGGTAATGACTAACATTTGCAATATTAGTAATACATGTGTGGATCTGGAGACATTTTATGTAACAATTTTTTTTTCTTATACATTTTGCATAGTTTTGAAAAGGACTATTGGTGTTTTACCCCAGTTGGCAGCAAAGCCCCACACAGCCACTGGCTCATTGCTGGTGGGAGGAGAGAATTGGAAGAGTAAAAGGAAGATAACTCATGGGCTGAGGTAAAGACAGTTTAACAGGTAAAACAAAAGCCATACATACAGGCAAAGCAAAACAAGGAATTCATTCACCACTTCCCATTGGTGGCAGGTGTTCAGCCATCCTCAGGAAAGCAGGTCTCCATCATTCATAGCAGAGACTGGGGAAGACAAACACCATCACTCCAAACAACCCCCACTTTCTCCTTCTTCCCCAGCTTCATATGCTGAGCTCCTGTGGTCTGGAATATCCCTTGGGTCGGCTGGGATCAGCTGTCCTGGCTGTGTCCCCTCCCAACTCCTTGTGCACCCCCAGCCCACTCACTGGAGGTGTGGGGTGAGAGGCAGAAAAGGCTTTGACTCAGTGCAAGCTCTGCTCAGTAGTAATGAAAATAACCCTGGGTTATTGACACCATTTCCAGCACAAATCCAAAACACAGCCCCGTACCAGCTACTCTGGAGAAAACTAACTCTATCCCACCCAAAAGCAGCACAAATCTACAATGCAAACAAAATATTTCAGTCTAAAAGAACATGCTACATAAATTTCAGTGAATGGAAATAATTCTGTGGAGGAGGATAGACCATATTAAAAAAAAAAAAAAAGTGAAGCTCAGATTTAGTGCTGTATTTAATGTTACATTGAAAACAAAGAAATTCAAGCTCAGCTGTGATTCAAGCTCCTGATGATTAACAAAATCTACTTGTGGATGGACTGTACCCAACAAATTGTATTTGCTTGAAGCACATTTTCTGGAAGGCCATCTAGGCTCAGGTTGAAGCTGTGACTGAGACAAACAAGCTGTAAGCAAACCTGAGTTATCTGGTTTACAAGCAAACCAAACAAAAGCCCCATTCCAGAAAATTACTCTGTTTCAGAAAATCTTGTTTTCCTTAAATAATGCTGTAAGGAAACCTGCTTTCCCTCAGAAGAAAAAATGTAATGGTCTTCCCACTACTTTTTTTTTACTGTATCAAAATTTCATTAGCCAAACTCCATTCACTTTTCACATCTAATTTTGGTTTATTAATGACTAGGTAGTGAGCACAAAATCAGACAACCTAATGAAGCACACAAATCAGATTTTACTCTCAAAGAACACGGTGAAATAGCCAGAACCATCCAGACTGATCTGTACATACTGCTGTAAAACTAACATAAACAGTGTGTTGCACTCTCCCTCTCACCAACAAAACCTGCTGTCCTGAATGAAGAAATGAAGACCACAAATGGTTACTAGGGAATAGGCATCAGAGTGCTAACTTTGTCAGACAATGCTTATCACATCTTGAATATATCCATATTTAATTAGCAGACACCCACATCAAGGGATTGTTTGAATACATTGATTTCTGTCATAAATAACTCTCATCAGTCCTATAACTCAATGTAAAAGGGTGGTTCACTATGTGATCCTTACAGTGACTGTGGAAGGAGAGAAGAATGCCTTCAAATGAATGTACTGCTATATTTGCAACGAATCCATCAGAGGACAAAGTAATCCCGCATAAGACATTTTGTGTTCTTTGATGCATGCTGTAATCAGCTGGGGCCACACAAAACACAGAAGGCTTGCAAGAGAGGTAGAGAAACTGTGTTAAAAAATCAAGGGGAAAAGAAGAAAAAATATTTTTTCAGCTTAATATTCTTTGCTGTATCCAACGTTAGTGTGCCTTTCAAGAGTAAGGCTCCTGTAATCACCCAGATCTGTGAACTTTATGTGCTCCAGCTCAGCTGTGTTTTAAGAGACTTATTATATTTTGGTGCACAACCACTGCAGACCATTAGCTCCTGCTTCTTCTTATTAAAATAACATCACTCACCCTCTCTGGGGAACAAACAGAGCAGTGCTTTAATTTGTTAAAAGAAACTTTGATTGACTAAAGTTTCAGGACTGGGCTCAGAGCTCCTAATCAGACAGTCTGTCTCTGAGTGACAAGAGGGCAGCAAACCCCTTCCCAGGTGTTAGGAGGATGATGGCTGAGCTTCCTGAGAGCCAATTGATTTGCTGTAGAGTCCAGTTCTGTTTACCTTGGCCCTTACCATAACCCTAAAGGATGTGTGAATTCTTCATAGTACTCAGTGCTCAGAAAATAAAAAAGTAAGTCTGTGATGGATTAGAACTGAATAAAAATAAGACCAAAATCAATACAAGTAGAATTTCATTTCTACCCCTTTGACCATGGAAGCTTTCCAGGTACCTTGGTGTTACTAGTACAAATTAACCCATTATATTTTCCTGCTCATACTGAAACAATGAAATGACAAAATAGATATACAGTATGAAAGTATAATTTAAAGAACTTCTAAAAGATAATACAAAGGTAATACAAGTGTTAAAATGAAGGAAAAAAATAGTTAACCTTATCCATTGGTGCCTTTTCTATACAGTACAACCCTGCAGACAAGAAATTGCACAACAAAATTAAGAAACACAGAATTCCTTGCATTGGTATTCAAATGCTACCCCTAATACATACAATAAAAGGAAGCTTCTTGCTAAGAACAATGATGGGGTGTATTTTCTTCTTATTTGATCCAGGTGGTCCAAAAGAAGAGGTTAATGGTGGAGAATGCTGTTAACAGCCTCATTCTGGAATGAGGATGGAGGCATGAAACCATCCAAATATTGCTGCTCCACGTTCTCCCATATTTTCCCTTGGGTTCTGTTGTCTTGCTTGTAGTTGATCTCTGCTTCTGCTTCAGATACCACTTCCCAAACACTTGATCCCAGACTAAATTTATCATGCAATTTACAGTACCTGCATTGCCATTTCTGTCATGATTCTCTGGCACTCCTGAGAAAGTGTGCTCACTTGAGAAATGGGAATATTGCTTGGCACTGTCATCAGATCTGATTGAGCTGGGCCAGTCTGAGAGGCCAGATTCATATGAACAGATCAGTAAAAGTAAATCAACCTTGAGAAAACATCTTGTATGTAGCCAAACTGACAAATGTGATAACACAACTCCTGTGAGAAAAGGTCTAGAGGACTCCTCTCCAATTCATCTTCCTTAAGAAAAAAAAAGAGTGACAAAAAGTGTTTTAACAGAAGGATCAAGTATCTGACAAAAGGTGGTATCTGAGTTTTGTTATTAAGGGTTTCAAAGACAGATGTAAATAATTGTTAAATTATCTTTTCTCTTCCATCATCTCTCATAAACAGAAAACCTGGAGGCCAAAGCTAACTGTGTGAACAGTGCAACTACTAAGAGGGAGTTAGGCTACTACACTAGGGAATCATGCATTTTAAAATTAAGTTCCTCAGACATGGTTTGAGCATTTGTCACTAAGAAAGTTCCACAACAGGAACCACAGGTTTGAAAGGAAGAGGATGTCTTTCAACACTTGGAAGCATCTCTTGTCTGCAACAGAGAATATTGAAGAAAATTTATTTTATGAAATGAGAAACTTCTACTAAGCAAAGCAAAATCAACCTGACACTTGATATATTCCACAGGAAGCCAATAGAGCAGTGATAATTCCATCTGCTGTCCATTAGGCATCACTCAACTGTTATCCTCAGTTTTGGATCCTCTGGAGCTGGCCAGACAAGATGCAAATCCAGCAATGAGAACAGTCTCTGGCTTGTTGGACTGACCAATCTAAGGAAAAATATGATTTGTGTTCTGCAGACAATCACAGTTCTTGGACCCCACTCTACACTGCTTAGGACTATTTACTACTGGTAGCAATATCAGAGGACATGCCAAGGTGAAGTGTGTGAGGCTGTGTGAAGCATTGAGGATTTATTTTGGAGTTACACAATTTTGGGAAGCGGGGAAAAGGAAATGTTTGCACTTTGGCTGAGGTGAGCATCCCACAGAGAGCAGCATGGTCTGATCTCTGACTGGAAGCTGCTGCTGCAGAGTGTGTGTACTCATGTGGTTCCAGTGAGTATCCAGAGTCACTGAAGCACATGTCCTGTGGGGAAGGCTGAGGGAACTGAGGTCATTACAGTGGAGAAAGGAAGTTTTTGGGAAGAAGCGATAGCAGTCTGCCAGTACAATCGATATCAAAAAGAAAGAGAGAACCAAGCTCTTTACTGAGATGCACAGGAGAAGGCTGAGAGAAAATGGTAATGAATTGACACAGTGTTAACTATGTTTAGATAGAATGAAAAAAAAATTACTAAGGGCATAATTAAGCACTGGAACAAGGCTGTGTGATCGTGGGACTTCTCTCCTTGGAGGTTTACAAGACCTGCATAAACCCATAAGCAACCTAGTCTAAATTCAGCATTGGCTCTGCTTTGAGCAAGGAATTTGACTAGAAACCTCATGAGGTCCTTTCCAGCCTAAATGGTTCTATAATTCCATAAATTGCCCAAATTCCATTATGTTGTCAGAGGAGCTTTAAAACCCTTGAAAAAGGTCACAAAAGCTGTTCTGCTGGAGAATTGGATATTAGAGAGTTATTTCACTGGGGCTGGAGCCCATCTATAGGTTGGTGTACTTTTCTTCTTGCAATGTTTTGATAGTTACTTCTAAGTTAGACACATACACGGTGAGGCTTAAGCTTATGGAATAGAAGCTGTGCTCAACTCTAGAGAGCATTAAGATTTTGGTCTTGATTGTCTGCTTTGGGATTGCAAAATAACATTGCTTGTTAGAGCAGGTTGTTTTCAGTGAGTATAAATTTCTTTGAGAACAGTCTAGTTCAGATTGTGGAAGGATAAGGTCTTCAATTCACGGCACGCATTTGTGTCCTGTAAGACATTCTTCATTCTTTTGCTTTTGTCTGACTGAAAGACCACTCACATAAAGGCTAATGAGAGTCAGGATGGAGACACAAACTGTTTTCATTCCCTTTCTTTTTCTAAGTCATTTGTTTGCATCATACCGTTGGTTGTTTTTTTCAGGTTTTTTAATTCTTCCTTTTATAACGAGGATTTAACAGGATCATGCAGTTTCCAGTATTCTTCTTCGCAGCAGTTTGTAGGGTGGTCAACACAGTTCACTTCTGAGAGAGAAAATCAGACAGTTTTCCCACTTGAGTATGATACTCATGATGCTGCTCTGTGTTCACAGTTGTTTTCCAGGGCTTGGGAAAAGTGCATTTGGTCATAAATGCTACAGCACAGTACACCTGTAACTCCAGAATCTCCCATTTGAAGAAATGATCAATTAGCCCAAGTGACGTACAAATGGAAAGATTTGGTTAAATTGTCTTGGAAGAAAGGATGAGACAGAATAAATAATTTTTAATGGCCACAATTAAGGTAGTGCTCCTTTCGTTATGTCATTTTCTAGGCAATGTGCTTTACTAAGCTTTCCATTTTGAAATCCAGGACTGACAGGTTTTAATGGTGATTTCAAGTGCAATTGGTTCTCTGATTTTGATGTTTTATTCTTTGGTCAAAATTTTAAGCTAATGTGCTGCCCAGTTTTTTCCATCCTGATTTACTTTTCTCTCTCCTATTTCCTGTAAACTCTTATCAAGTGTGTCAGATGGAATTGTTATCTATGAAATTGCCAAATTTTGTTGCCCTTTTTATCTTTTATGTGATTGTGTTCTGCTGGAAATATTGGTTTGGAGTGCTACAGTGTCACAGCAAGCTTCATTTAAAGTTATTATCATATCTATGTTTTAAATATGAGAAATCCCTCTTCTCTAATATTTTTTTTTATTAGCATTGAGCCATTTTTAACAAACCCATTCTGATATCACTTTTCCTCCCTGAGCTACTGTAAAACTCTTAGAAACTTTTTTTAGTTTGAGAAATCTTTGTTGAAAGTTTATTCCGGTACATGCATTAACACTTTCTGCTTAGCATGAAACTCACATGTGTTGATAAGCATTTTGGAAGCAGTGATTTTTCAGGGATCTCTTCCTTGTCATTGCAGCCTTGTCTCCAGCTACACATCTCAAATACTTGTTACAGTGACAGTAGTTTCAGGTACAATCAGTAAGTGCAGATTAGGCACAAAAGTCTGGAGCTTTTCTGTTATTACCCATACTTAAATAAGACCTAGCCCCACTATGGAATGTAGAGGCTGTGCTCACTATGCTAAAAGTGGACTAAACACTCATGAAGAGGAGGACAAGATGGATGGAAGTTCTTCCCTGCTTTCTTCTTTATTGACAATGAGGACACAAATTTTATAGATACAATGCGGGTCGTTCTGTTTATTCTGGGGACCGTCAACTGTTAAGGTAAGGATGAAGCACTCATCCTTCTATGAGTGCATATATTCACCTCTTCATACAGAAAACATCTTCCTAGTACTCAAAGACTACTGATTCTAACTGAAAAAGGAAATAGTATCTTCCTAATCTCTTGCATGTACTGAATTTATACTTTTCTGCTAAGTAGAATACGATCTTCCTCAGCTCAGGAATTCTTGTTCATTGGTACTTCCCTTTGATTTCATAGGTAGCACATCTATCTGTGCTGATTCTTACTGGATTTCATTTTGTGATTGAAAGCTGCCTCTAAGAACTGCACAAAGGGCACACAAAATGTGACCTGCTAACATTTAAAGAGTCAGCTCTCCACAAGTGGACTCAGGCAAATGGCACACAACAGTGGCAGAGGAAGGGCCTGATCATATTGGAAAACTGCTATGAAGACCTTCAGAAGAAAAACATCTGACTTGATTGGCAAGTCTTGTAGACACAGCTGTACAGAAAATACATGTTCTTGGGAGAGATCAAATATTGATGCACAGAGGTAAAACCCATGGGCAGACACTGCCATTTAAAGAGGAAGCACTGGCAGATAGATAACATAAAAAAAGCACAGAGCTTAAGACCCCTACTGACCAATAGCACACCCCTCCAGGGTATAGCAAGGGAAATTTATTACTGCAGACAGCAATCAGGACAAGGATGGTTATCAAAAAACATCCATTTAGGGACACAATACATACTCAAAACTCAGACTGTTGAGGAGGAAGGTACATAAAGGACACAGGTTTTAATTTCTACTGGTTCACATTACTAGCGGGGAAAAGAAAATTAATATGTAAGAGGAAAACAATTTTTAAAAATACAAGAAGAACCAGAGAATCATTATCCCAGGGAGGAATAATAAAGCCTCTTCCTGGTATATGAACCCATAGCATGAGATTTGTTGCTGCCACGTACAGCACAACCAGTTGCAACCCAGAATCTCATTTGAGGTATAGATGAGCAAAGGAAACAGCACGTTACACTGTTTGACAACTGCTCATCCTCGAGGCAGATGTGGCTTGGGGTAGTGGTGCCTGAAACATCCTTCCAGTTATATATTTTTATTTTTAGCAGTGCAAGACAGTTCACTTTATCATTTTAATCAAAGAGAACAGGCTGCAATGAGCAAGGGAATGCTTTCATCTAAGCCATTAATCACTTCATGAAATCGGCAGCATCTTTTCAGCCTCTAAGTCACTTCAGATTCCCCTTCTAACCCTCAAACATATGACATGAAAACAAGCAAGTTCTTAACTGTAAAGATGATAAAACTTATTCATATGCTAGGAGTATTTAAGTGCTTTTGCCTCTTTCAAAGCTGTTGGCCTTTTTTTTGAAAAGGTGTTGATTCTTGGTGGGCTACTGAGGGTCTGCTCTAACAGTAGGATCAACTGTCAAGTGCCACCAGGTGACCCTAACACTAAGCTATGCTGTCTTGCATTTAATAGAAGGTATTCCCACACACACCCCCAAATGAAAAAATGCTTATGGAAAAGTTCTTCCCTGAAACATGATTATGATTGAAAAGACTAAAGGAATCTTTTTCCTCCAAGTGAAAGATTTTAATACCCAGTCCAACAGCCTCATGGAAGAAAACACTGCTCAAATAACTTTAGATTTGTTTGCATGCTTGCTTTTACTAGAGTCTTTAACATGCATGATGGAGCAATCAGACTTGAAACTCAACAGAAACATCTGATGCCTCACTGCTGTACCTTGGGCAAAGAGAGAAAATTTCTACATTTGGAATTCTCCTCTTGTAACAAATGAAAGCACTAAAATTGAAGGACTGCAGGTTCAAAATAAAATGTGGAAGTGAAATATCAATCAGCAATCTGAGAGCATTAGGGAAAGGCAATAACAATCTCACAGAAGACAGGGGCTCGAGAGAAAGAGCTATTTGAAACACAGTTGCAAACATTGCAATGCTGTGTCAGACACAAACATTTTCCTTCTTTTTTCTCAAGGGATCTCTACAGGAGGGTAGGCAACTATATCCATCAGCTTTAGCATAAAGCTAGGAACCAAATTTCTTATGAAAGGCAGAATTCCCCTACTATGGCTTTTCCCCAAAATACATTTGAAATGAAGTAATTTAGCAGGGCAAATGAATGCAAAAATAAAAATGCCTACCAGGAGTACGAGATAGAGAGATGTAAGCTCTGACCCTGCTTTTATATAGAAGAGTTCCAAAAACAGAGGACCTTCCCATGACACAGTTATTCTTCAGGCAGGGAGAATTTCTGTTCTTCTAATGAAATATCTGTGTGTCTTTTGTTTAAGACATTTCCCTGTCCTTTGCTCCCAGGGAAAAAAGAACCAAAAAACTTTCCTCTTTTCCTAACCCTAGATGAAGTTGCTACTGATGCCTTTCAAACCAAAAACTTCTGAGGTTTCTAAAATTACCCCTGAAGCACAATTAGCTTTCCTCTAGGATGACTGGACTGCTCCCAGAACTCAGTGCTAGCACTGAGTTTTAAGGCTTTTGACTAACTAGACAGAAATAACATAAACATCTCCCTCTCCAAATGAGACAATCTGACTGCTGCATAAATCTGCCTACCAAGTGCTCAGTACTTTGGCCTAACCTCTTTAATCTTAGCTACAGAGACTAGTGTTGTCTTTTAAATAAGAACTAGAGCTGCCTATCCACCTCCCTTCTTTCTGAAAACTCTGTTATATAAGGCATCTTGGAAAAAGCTCTAGCAGGCAGAAATGCTTCCCCCTCACTCTTGTAGCCTGTGGAGTAGTTTCTTAGTAAATGACATCTGACCCAGGCTTCAATGATTGAGGCATGAACCTGTAGTAACAGACCTACTCCAGATGGAGAACTGTGTAAGCAGGCATAGACCTTCCCCTTCCCACTTGGTTTGTTAAAAGTGTTTGCACACCAGTGGTGTAAACCGACAGTAGTGGGAATAGTAACTGTGTGGAACCTGGACCACACATGAGACAGTAACCTTAAAACAAAGAATAACTGTGCCTTTGCCACAGCTTTACTTTATTACAAGGTGGAAAGGTTCTATTCCAACCTGTGCTTCCAGTTTCAATCTGAAATACTGATTTTACTTCAGAGGAGTCTTTGGGTTTATTAACAGTTAAGGGTTGTCACCAAAGAAATGAGGAGCATGAAGAGAAACCAGATTTAAAAACATGGGCCACTGAAGAGTAGAATAGGTAAAACACTTTCTTGTGCATCCACTTTTTAACAGGAAGAATGTACTCATTGCCTAGGGGAAGACACAATTCCCAGTATTTTCTTCCAGCTCTTTTAACAAACCAGTAGTAGTAGTAGTAGTAGTAGTAGTAGCAGTAGTAGTAGTTTGTATTGATGTTTTCCTTTTACCTGAAATTAAAAGTTCTCTGGTCACTGGTGCTACCTTTTATCCAAGCACATATGATCTTTTTTCACATGCCATCAACTGCACTGTCTTAGGGAACAAAGCAGCAGGCCATTCCCTCAACACACCATAATTACAGTGGGTGTTTTTCAGGCAAGTATAAGACATAAAGGATGAAAGATTGGAGGGATGCTGCCAGTTCTCTTGCTCAGAGTTTTGAGGAACAACCTGCTGAAACAGGCACTTTACCTTCTTCAGTCCAGCAGGACTTAGCAATGGCTCAGGCTCATGTATTGCATGAACCTGAAGATAACTGGTGGTACTGAACCACATCCCTCTGTGACACAGCCTGCCTCTAACAAGTGGCCCACAGACCAGCAGTGCTCATTTTCAGACACCACCAGCCTGTGGCAAGGTAGGGAAGGTCCTAAGCCTACTGTACAAAGGGAACAGCAATTTCCCCACAAGGTGTAGCCAAACAACCAACAGGAGAACTGACCTGATCCCACCTTCAAATCCTTATCTCCTGGAAGAGCCATTTTGCTTTCCAATCTCTAAGGAGATGCAAGGTGCCCAAACTTTCCATAAAAAGAGGCAAAAAAATAGGGCTAGATAGTCCACATGCATATGTATGGTCAGAAACTGGGGCCCATGTTTCCCTAATCTCATCAAAACTGAGGCAGGCTCCAGGATTCCTGGTAGAATTTCAGAGTAATGACAAACACAGTAACTTAATTCCAGGAGTAAAGAATGCTGTGAATTGTGCATTAGCTTTCAATGCAAGCTGCTTAGAAGAGATTTACCAGCCAAATCTGGTTTAGTCAGCTTCAGGTAATGTCCATTTAAAGTGGCCAGGGAGGAAGTAGCAAATGTATGTTCAAAAAACAGGAGAACTACTGTGGAAAGTAGTCAGAAAAAAAAAAAAAATCCAGCAAGGCTTAACTAGCAACACAGTCTGCAGTCTCAGATGATTTGCTTTGGAAAGTGGAAGAGTCTGGATTTTCCAGTGATGTTGTACTGCTCTTGTGTTCTCACTAGAACTTTCCATGGTTATAGTTAAACATGGAGGGAAGCAGCACTTGTGCTTCTCAATGAGTGCATTTCTGGCATGAGTAGCACAGGTACTCTTGGGTTTTGGTGACCTCAGCTGGACATAAAGGAAGGCTCTGGAGGTTTTGAAGGGGATGAGTTAAGCGATTACCTACTCCCCTCTCAGAATTAGAGTTCAGATTTCTTGGTGATGCCACAACACTGGGGAGCGATGATGTCATCTAGATCCATGACAGTGAGCAAGACAATCACTACAGCCACCACACTCTTCACCTTCAGAGCTGGGTCATTTCACCAGCCTGGTCAATGAGCATTTGCCCTTGGGAAAGCTGTGTTGAGTGCTCCTGATTACTTTCTTGCCATTCACGTATTTGGAAATGAACTCCAATAGAACATGCTCCATGTTTTCTCCAGGGACTGAGGTGAGGCTTCCCAACCTCATAGATCCTCATTTCTTTTCCAATTCAAAGAAAAAACTGCAACTGAGCAAAAAAAGTAAATTCCAAGTTTGTGCTGGATTGTTGAGATATAACAAGCCTAACTTCAACCTTCTGGTCCCAAGAGTTCTTCAAACACAATTAATCAAATCATATCAACCCCCACTGGATTTCCAAACATATTGAAGCAAATGAGGTTCACAGGCAGGTCACATATTTCATTCCACTCACACCATTTTTAATCTGGTGACTTCTGTACCTTGCAGTTCCATGGCTTTAATCAGTTCAGCCATGTAAGCAATATTTTCAATGGTGATGTCACAAACTTGGCTGCTACTGATGGTCTCAGGATGAAGAGCCATTTGGAAATCTTTTTTCTTTATTATGTATGCTCTTCAGGAGTAGTGAAGGTAAATATTGCTAATAGTTTTATAGTAATATGCTATTTTATACTCCATGCTATCAACTCCCTTGCTTTTTACTGCCTCTCCAGCCTACTGGAGCCAGCACAGTGAGGAAAGATCAGGACACTGTCACACCAGAAGCTTTCCCTTGCTATTTAGGAATATAGCCAGGCAGCACACGGCATGGAATTGAATTGGGTTCCTGGTCTAGGAAGCCACAAAGGGCTCTTCTGTTTCTTCTCTACAGTCATTCATGTCCTGTGCCTCTAAGGAGAATCCAGAAGGTGCCCCTCTGACAGACAGGCTGACAAGAGATTAAGGCAGAGAGAACTCTTTTTTAGAACAGAAGTTGCAATATTCTGTATTCTGTTGATCAAGGAACAGACAGCAACAGCAGTGACAAGTCAAATCACACTGAGAGATCCAAAAGCAATTTTCATTGGAGAGTGAGGGATTATTAGCAAGATTAATCACAAATAGATGTTAGGCTGCCCCTGATTTGGGTTCAGAACTGTGTTTATATACAAGTATGTGATAAACAAGTCATAAGCTGAAAAACATAATATGATTTCTCAGAACATCTTTTGGTGTTAGATCTGGGCTGAAAAACAATCTTCACTTGTAAATCCATGTCACTAAGTTTATAAAATACAAAATAAGAAGACTTGGATAAAAATAAGAATCATAAAAGCAGACCAAGCAAATAAGAATAAACTACTGCTCCATACCTGTTGGTGCCAGTTTCACCACTTATCAGTGGGCAGTTAGCAAACAAACTTTAACAAAGAGGGAAAATCAGTCTTTTTACTGCTTTTTCATACTCCATAAATAATCAACATGGGAAAAAATTAATCAAGAAAATCACTACTGAAAGAAAAAAGAATAAGAAAAGACCTTTCTAAGAACAAAACCTCACATCACAGTAATGTCAAATCACAGCATTTCTCAAGAATGATCTTAACTATGACATGCCACTGAAAGAAACATAAATTTTTTGCTATGACATTTCTTTGTCAGGAAGACTAACAGAGAAACTACAGCAGCTATGTGTCCATGTCTTCCTCAGGAAGGAGATTTTCACATCCTTCATCCTGCAGCTCTTTTGTAACATACATGTGAGCCCAGAACAGAGAAATCATTAATGACACAAATTAGCCACTTTGTTAGGGAATGTTTACAAAATAAAAAAATATAGACATGATTTGGGGTTTGCAAATCTTGCTCTAAGTCTGTGGGAAAGAAAACAAGCATGAATTTAGCTAATAATAAGAATTTACATATTTATGGCCACCGTGCTGAAAAGTACTGCCTCTTGGCACCAAAACAAGCTGAAAATATCTCTTCTATTTATTTATTTATATATTTATGTGTTTGTTTGTTGGATTGCTTGTTCTAAGATGTAGATTTCACATTCCTTTGGAAAAAAATTAAGCATGAAGATGGCCAAACGTTGTTATTTGCAGTGTAGAACATATACTCCCCAGTAAGTACTGCACAGAGCTGGCACGACAGTGTCCTTCAGATTCAGAAGGCAACTTGAAACAACAGTCTTTGAGTGTGTTGCGCTCATCACATCAGTTTGGCAAAAGCGCCTCTTGGCGTGGGGATATTGAATTCTGAGCAGCCCAAATGGAAATGCCTTAGAGGCATCCCACTTTAATTTTCTCCTTCAAAGCTCTGTTCTCTTTTTGTCCAACAGCTGGAAAAATAAGGGCCCCAAATCACTGGTGATTTTTTAAAATTTTGTCCTCAGAAGTGTGACGAACAAACTTTTAATGTCAGCGTGGTTAAGTGCTACACCACTCAAAACAGGAAAGTATACACTGAAGAACTGTCCACCTTCTTTTTGATTTTGGGCTATCAATACCAAATTTATTTCTTTATAGTCCATTGACTTGCCTGCAGATGACCTACTTTCCCTTGCCTCAGATAACTAAAAGGTTCCACAAATCAACTGAAACCTCTTACTTGACTGTCCATTTCCTTTTTTATTTCACAAAAACCTTTTTGTTGACAGTGTTTGATGTGCAGCCAGCAGATTGAAACAGCTCCAGTTTTGCAGCTATAGCCTATTATTAACTTCTTGCATGCCAGTGTTTTCCATTTGCTGTCCCTTCTACAGTGCATATGTAGGCAGTGCTGGCTACAGCAATCCACAGTGGATTAAATACTCCAAGTACATAATTGTCACCACAAACCTTTCCGAATTCATCGTGCACTTTTATCGTCACCCACTTTGAAGTCATTACTGTACCACAGGAAATTTTCAACATAACTGACTTCCTTGCAGTTATTAGATGCTGGCTCTTCTAATTATAATAGAGAAGGGAAGGCAGTAGATTAAAATACTTTCTGTTGAAATTAAGATTCTTTAACTGAAGCATTTCAACTATTGAATAAATAAATAAATTTAAACACAGTTGCAATAAAAATGAGCCTCTTGGAATTAGTCATAACTCGAAGTTGGCAAGCAGTTTGTACTAACAACATACAATTAGCTGCAGGGATTTAACAACAGGCTTTTGCAGGAATTATTATCAAGTCTGTTGTCTTTCTGATTAATGCTATAAACTCTTGCTTACATGTCTTCACTGATCCAATTCTCCATATTCTATTATCTTTCCACCTGGAAAAAAATAAAAGTTGGTCCTAAAATTGCCACTTTAGGGCCTGAATGTGACATTCACACAGGATTTAAACAGTAAATAAAATATGACTGTGCTGCTATTTATCAGATGGAGAACTACAAGAAAATCTGATGCCACAATCTAGTTTCTGGCTCCCCACAGGCCCTGAACATGATGAGGCACATATGTCTGCAGCCTGGTGCTCCCTGCATTCATTCAGTTACTGCATGTTTGAGCTGCTTCTGAGATGCAGCATTCACAGGGTTGCAGATGAAGAGTAATGGGGCTCTGCAAGAAAGAAGAACCTGCCCCATTACCTGTGATCAGCGTGAAGCGCACATAAAAGGAGTAAAAGAAACTTTTCCCCTCTCACTTTCTCATACAGACATCAAGACTGATCTTTGTGAGCATAAATATGCCACTCATCCACTAGCACCTTGTGTTCTTATAGCAAATTTGGTTGGAAATTTAAGGAGGACCAGTGGGCAATCAGCAGTGATCTATGAAGAACGTGGTTTAGGCATCTTCTACAGTCATGTCAGCCATCAATATTTAATTTTATCTCTGCATTTATTTATTCTAGTCATCTTCTCACACACTCATAAGATTAGAAATTGTACATACTGATAAAAACATTAATTTGAAATTATCAGGGGAAAAAAAAGGTGCTAGGTCTTCTGAAAAATCAGCTTTATTACTTGGCAAGTCTCCCTAGCTAAGTGCTTCACCTAATCAATTTCAATATTTGCTTTTTTCTTTATATATAACAAAGCAATAGAGATCATTGATCAAACATTAAAGGGACATGTGGTACCTCCTAGTGATCTGAATAGATAAAAGGGCCTATGTCCACTTTTTTATTGGAAACTACTGAATTGCGTCAGGGGGGGTCTTTGTAGCCCTCTGGAAGCAAAAGCCTAAGCAATGTCAAGTGGCCTTACAAAATACTGGATATCTGCTGCCTTCTTGTCTCTGTCCTTGCAATCTGTTTGGACAACAATGAAAGGGGAAAAAAATGATCCAGAGATCCACAGAAAGCTGAGCTGCTGTAGAAGTGGTCCATTTTGCGTTTACAGAGAAAATAAATGGTACCGACTTCTTTCTTGCCAAGGGGGAAGCTGAAGTTAGAAAAGTAGAGATCTCCTGGGGGGATCTTGCTTCTCTACAACCTATCCCACAGCAAGTAAAACCCGCTCTGCGTCCTGATACCAACCCCAGCCAGCAATGGTTCAAACTGACTTACAGTGAGGAACTGCCCTGGACTGCAGCCAGGGCATGAGGCCATTCCCAGCCCTGCCAAGGTGCTGTAGCACCCAAGGACTACAAATTCCTTGTTTTGGCTGTGGGGCCGGGGTAGGGTTGGAACAAACACAGCTCAGGGATGTCAGTGTGCTGAGCAACAGGCACTCAGTGAGCTCCCTGCGCTGCCCAGAACAGATCCTCTGCAGGCCGTGTGTGTAACAGGGCATCTGCTCCCAGACTCCTGAGCTGTGTAAGCTCTGCACAACATCAGCTCTGCTGACATGTGCCTCTGAACAGCCTGGCCTCAGCCTGTCCCTGGTTACCAGGAGGTGTTTGAAAGGAGCCTCACTTTGTTATCTTCAGTGCCTGTGCATGGAAAGTCTCTTTCTATGTGTTCAGGGACCACTGCTCTGGTGTCGCTGACCTGTTCCGAGCACAGGCACGGGGAGAGGATCCCATTGCTACCAGAGAAGAAAACAAGTCCCTTTTGGTACTGACAACACAGCTGAGGACTTCTCCTCTACACTCTTGCAAGTCTCTATTCTTTATGGCTATACAGTTTGTAAACATTGTTCTCACAGCTTCTTTTAATTCCAGCAGGATACTGTCTGCAAAGCTCAGTATGGACTAACCAAGATATTCTGAATTTGCTCCACACTGTATACTCGTCATAGATACACTGCATCAACACAAGGACACTGATACAAAGCACAAATCCATTAATGCTTGAAGAGAATAAATGTTAAAAAGTTCTGTTTATCCCTGCTAGTGAAATTTGCCCTGAAATCCTTCCAGGTTTGCACTCAATAGGATATTTATTTAAAAGGGACGGGAAGGAAAACAATAGAGGTAGGTGAAAATCCATCAAAAGGCATCATTCCTCTGCCAGGTGCAACAGAAAGGAAGATAAAACAGATAATAACACTGCTGGAACAGAATGCTGTTCAGGTTGATGGATGGGAAGAGCTGACAGCTCACAGAGACTGTGAGGGCAAGCTGTTGGGTATGGTGTCAGACTAAATAAATCTATACATCCTTGTTTCACCCAAACACAGCTCTATCACAGATTATACAGTCCATCACTGTGCCTTGTGCTGATTTCTTCAACTTTGAATATGAGCTAACAGCACATTAAAAAAAGGTGTGTGGGAAGCACTGTTTCCTGCAGGAATCACCGTGGGAGGTGAGGTATCATATCTGAGAAACTCTGACTCCTGTTTGTCCTGCTATGATTTTTACACCACTGAGAACCCACGTATCAACAGAAATGGTATTCAGCAAGCTAATAGGATATAGCACTTGGCACTCTCTTTGGGGATGATGTTGATATGTTAAGGGATATGGGAAACAGAAACGCTTGTAAGGAACAGTCCATGCATAGGAACTACTGAGAAATCTGGTGAGAGGAAAGGGAAAATAATTTGTGGTGCTGCACAGTCAATATACAAAAAATCTGCCATTGAAAGTGTTGCACTTCATTTATTTTTTCTTGGTGGTTTTGGTTTTTTTTAATTATCATGAAAAAGACACCATTTTTGGGTAGCTGTGGGATTAATTGTGAAAAATATAAGCAATTTTTTAGTTTCACAAATGCATTAGCAAATCTTAGATTTTCTCCTTAGATTAGAATGACTGTGACAACGTTGACATAGCTGTCAGAGAGCACTTTTAACTTCTGGGTCATAAAACACTGAATAAAGGTAGGAAAAAAAATTATGAGCAGTACCTCATACAGGGAGAATCTGAGGAACAGATAGGTGCAGTGATTTCTCAAAGGTGATTCAACAGGGCAAGAATGAAGACCAAGTGCTATAATACCTTCTCCAGCATTATATCCCCTGACCCATCCTGGGACTGTGGGGATTTCTTTTCCCTTGCAACCCTTTCTTAAAATTTCAGACTTGCCAGGGAAGTTGTATGTGTGGCAACACTTCCATGAATGTTGCGTGACCTCTCCTTAGAGGACAGCTGCAGAAGTCAAACACACAGGAGACCTCAAGTTCTCAGAAGAGTAATTGCACCTCCAGTTGTCCTCAGGCAGCTTGATCTCAAACAGAGCCATTTTGGACAGATTGCTGTGAATGCCTGCACACCCAGACTCCACTTCCAAAGAGGAATTAAAACAGGTGATTGAGCTTGGCTGGTAATTTGTAACTAGAGGATGATGGGAAGGTGGGCAATTCTGCTGCTAAATTCTGTTATTTCTTTGGCTCATTCTTGTTGTTACCTTGTGAGTGCATCTACTGACCCACAGAGGACCGCAAATAGAAGACACCAGGCAAGTGAGAAAATACTTCATTTACTCCAAAGGTAACTTCATTTACTCTCCTCACATTCACAAGTGAAGTAGTCTTCTTTTTGGAAGGTATTCCTGAATACCAAACTTTAGATTATGCACTGATTTTACATACCTCTATACCCCCCTTACTGCATAACCTCAGATTGCTGTAAATCTTGGGTTTCAGTATTCTGAATGTAGTAGAATTTTCTTTAGGAGGAGTGAAGGAACTGGAAACAAAAGTTTACTGAGCCTTTCTGTAGCTGTCAGACTTGAGAAACATACTCATTTAAATGAAATCTGAATCAATGTCAGTATTTTTATACTGCTATCATTTAAAAATAGATTTAACATTTGAATTTTACTCATCATGTAAAACTCCATAAACTTTTCTGTTCATCATCAATGATGTCTTAAAAGATGATGCACAGATATTAAAATTTCTAGCAAATGCTCATGGTCACCCTCTGTTCCACAGTGCAAGACAAGCCTGCTGGTAATTTAAAATGTGGGAGGTATGGCTCTTACAGCCAGTGCTGGGTCAGGATAGGGAAGAGCCAGAAGTACCCTTATCCCTTCTGGTGCTCCATGATCCTAAGCTGCTGTAAGCCATCTCCAGGCAATTGTGAGCCATGCCCAGCTGGTCAGGGCCTGAGCAGCAGCCCCCACAATCACACAAAGGGATGGTTGCAAAGATGCCATTGTCAAATTCCCATATGGATTTTGATGTATTTATTATGTGCCTCCAAAGACTGCATCTTCCAGGGATTAGCACAGAAAAGCACAACCTTCATACATTACAGGCTATAATAAGGAATTCAACTTCCACAAGCTTTAGGCCACTTTAAAACTCCACTCCCAAGTTACCAGGAAACCCATGAGCTCTGGATTTTCAGGCAAGGCAGATTCTCTTCATAAGCTGTATTTGCTCCCCTAGCCTTCAGTGGCACCTAGTGGAAAAGAAGCAACTTGAAGAACAGTTGGGAGGGAAAATGCAACTATGCAATCTTTTTCCAGCTCCATCTAACAAACTTCCTCCAACCCCTCTGAAGGAATAAGGACGTGGAGTGGCTATATGAAAAAATAACAAGATTCTGTTATGGAGTAGAGCTCCTGGAAACAGGAGCCTGTTCTCACAGGAAGGGCTTGCTATTCAAAACAAGTTCAAAAGTTAGCACATGAAGGTGTAAAAAGAGCTAAATGCAGCATGATGGCAAAGCCAGCAATCCTGAAAGAACAGACAGGGTGCAAAAGTGATGAGGAAGGGTGGATCTGACCTGGGGGACAACTGGAATCATTTAGCATTTCTTATTGGAATTACATACAAGTCATTTTACCCTTTTTACCAGAGCAGACATTGAGTCATCACTATCCATTTACAGGTCATACTGGGCAGTTTAATAAATTATCTTTTTTTTTTCCCTTTTCTGACCATGCCCCTGTAATTTACTAATAAGGATAAGATTATGTTGTTCTGGGAGAAGACATGCCTTATTTCCTGGAAGCTCTGTGCCACATTTCTTTATTATTGGGGAGTCTATTTACAAACACTCCTTGTGGCTTCAGCTACTCTTCAGGGATGGGACTTTAAGTTTGCCTGCCCCTCATCTCCCTCACTGTTCCCAGCTGTTGGAGTCCCTGATACCTTATGAAATTGGCACTGCCCATTTATTTTTTCTGATCATCTGTACTTCAAGTAATACCTGAAGGGATCTGACAAGAAAGATGGAGAGGGACTTTTTACAAGAGCACCTAGTGGCAGGACAAGGGGAAATGGCTTCAAACTGAAACCCGGCATGTTTAGGTTAGATAGTAGGAAAAAAGTATTTAATTTTACAGTGGTGAGGCACTGGAATAGGTTGCCCAGAGAAGCTCTGGATGTCCCATCCCTGGAAATGTTCAAGACTTAGTTGAAGGCAGCTCTGAGCAACCTGATCTCGTGAAAAGTGTCCCTGAGCAACCTGATCTAGTGAAAAGTGTCCCTGCCTTGTATCTTCCATGTCTTATTCACCATGGGAGAGATATATCCTGTAAAGCTCATTTAGAAGTTGTCCCCACTGTCAGTGCCATGCCACATGCCTTAACTCTATTAGCTGCTGTGTCCTAGAGTCACCTTTTCCATTTTTCCTCAAAACAGACGTGAAACTTCACCAGTGGCAAAGTGAGTTGGGCACTCAGCTTCCACCAAACTTCTAAATATTAGTGTAGTTCTGCTGCTTCTTCTCTGCTTCTTCTGGTGGGAAAATCACTCTGTAGCTTCACTGGGGTGTTTGAGGAGTGCTCACATGCACTAATGCAAATGAGTGTTCAATGAGTGTTCAGCTCCCTTGGTAGCCAGAAGAGCTCTTTTCCTGCCTCAAACTTCCACTGCCTTTCTGGGAAACACTTGCTATTGTATTTCTGTATTCCACCCGTCCCAATTTTGGTACTTATGCATTCAGTTTTCCTTGATGCTGTCACCCCTGAACAGTTGAAAAATGCTAAGCTAAGCAGTTCATGAGCAGGTTCCTTCTCCCTTTCTACTTGAGCCACAAAAACAGACACTGGATTTGTTCCTGAAAGAACACGACACTGCTCACTTCTGTGTGCACATCTCTTTGGCAGAGTTTTCAAGAAAACAACTCATAGAATGCTAAATAATGGACAGACTTTGAAAAGCCCCATTTCTCTCTGTCCTGTGGTTTTAGTCTTTTCCTATGTATTTTTTTATTTTGTTTCATTTCATCTCCAAATACCAAGTGTGATGAATTCAGCATGTGGTGACTTTGCTGGGTAGGTGGTTTCTTTTCAGTTCTACACATCATCTCCATTCATCCAATTTTGTATGTATTCACTCCATGCAACTGAGGCCAAAGGACAAAAAAATCCAGACAGGCAATTTATCAACAGCTGCAGCTCCATCCCGTGGAGCTACTGTGCTCCCAACAGTACAGGTTTGTCCTGTCTGGGTACAGCTTGTCCTCATAATGCCAAATATGACACTGCCAGAGTTTGCTTTTTGCATTAATCTTACGGCATCACTCATGTGAACTGCTTCAGTGGTAGCCCAGGGTACAATAAACGAGGGAGTAAGACAACCTTGATTGCAAGAAAATTACAGCACCCTAAACCTGATGGAAATAGTGAGTACTGTCCACTGTTTATTAGACGAGTTCAAACATTAGCTTATTAGGGAGGGGAAAAGTTTGTAAATGTCAGTGTTTAATAGGAGATCCAACAAAGTGTTTAGTAGGTCCACCAAAGCCAGAACATCTCCCACTAACCTTATTTCGTACTGCAGTGGGCTGTGACTGACACCTCTACCATACTCCATGTACTGATTTGTTCTCTGCATTGAACTTCAAATGATATATCTTTGTTCCCTGAGACCCTAGTTTTCTGCACTGCTTTGAAATGCAGTGCAGTATTTTCATCTGAATATCAAATAGTGTTTTATATTTTTCTACTGAGTAATTTCATTCCTCCTGCACACACATAATTTTCCCTAACTAATATGCTCTGCACTTATCTTATCTCTTCCTTCCTTTTTCCTTCTGTTAAGTGCTAACAATATAATGAAAGCTGCAAAAAGATAGGTTTCATATCTGTTGATCTGATTACCTTTAATTTCAAAATAAGGTACTGTAACTTCTTTCCCCCTCTTGGGCTGCGTAGTACCCTCTAAAATCTATATTGCTTGTTGACATAACTTTAGAAAATATTTTTATGCCTTATAATATTGCTTGGGGAATACAGAGTACATAAAGCACTTAGCAGGGTGAAAGGATATGGCTGCAGTGCCATTTAGAATGTTTCTGGCATAGCAGAAGCATTTCATTGTTTGTTTTTCTGTGTACTTCTTGTAATAACCAAGATCTTTTTCATTCTCTTGCACTTTTGGAGGTCACTAAAGTCATGTTTGAACCAACTAGTCTAAATTTACTTCCAGAGTAAGTTCTTCCAGAATTTCTTTAATTTAAATCTGACAGAAGACATTTATTCTAGTCATTGCCAGCAAGAAGCAATGTGAAGTAAGCAGTATGGAATCTGCAGAGTCCAACTCTGTACACAAGAAGCTTTTGTGAAAGGTGAAACCTTCCCAGCATAAACTCTCCCGCAGAGGGGATGATCCTGGTACTGCCTACAGAATAGGGAAAAGACACCATTTCCAGCCTTCACACAAAGAATGTTGAAGACAGAAGCACGTTTAAATCCACGTACAGACTATTCAGCCTTGCTAGTTCCATCTGCTTATTGATTTAAATGTGCCTGGTTTAATATGCATCTCTTGGGGAACTTTCATTATGTGAGCAGTTTTAGAAACCAGCACAGCAATAACACAGGTGAGAGTGATAAAAGTTTGTAATGACATCAGGGCGATAGGTAGAAATCTTGCTTGGTGTCTGCCTGTGCTCAGGTCAGACTTAGTTACTACCATGAAACCTTCCTTTCATAACTTTTTTTAAAAATCCAGAGAGGATAAAATTAATTAGGAAAGCAGAGCTATTTGGCAGATGAAGGTCCCACCTATCAAAATAATGTGCATCTGGTCAGGACTTATATGCCTAATTTCCCCCTAATAGCTGCTGAATAGCAACTGCTATTTTTAGATTTTGTGGCTAGACAAGGGAAAACCAGAAATATACAGCTGGAACACTGCATATGTATCATTAACTAGAAAAGCTTGTTTTCAAAGAATGTTTGTGATGTCTTTTCCAGATTCTCCTTTCAATCATCTGTAATACCCTCCTAGGTCTTTTCTATCTGCTGAAGAACTGGGTGTTCTCCAGAAACATGATCCTAGCAGGGACTAGTACTCCTCAAGCAGTGTGAGTAGTTATCACTGGTGGTTGCTCCTCTGTGGAACTGCATCAGCCAGGGATGCTATCTATATTCCAGGGACTCTCAGCATTTCACAGGATGAGCTCTGAGCTGGAGGATTATAGAAGTCAAGGCTGATTAACCACACAGGCAGTAAAGTGAAAGGTATAGCACCACACTGCAGAGAATGCAGCATGTGCTTGCATTCAGATCTGAAGATGAGGGGCAACTTTGAAATTTAAGTAGTCAAAAAAAAAAAAAAAGAGAAAAAAAAATCCTTAAAATAGTCCCCAGTAAGGACACAGTGTTTTTGTGCTAAAGCTAACCTTGATACTGGGGTTAGACATAGAAAGTGAGAACAGGCTGGTATCACTTTTTTGCATAGAAATTAGAGCAGACAGATATCTTCCCTGCCATCATCACAGAGGGTGGGATCATGGGGACATGCTGGGAGACCTGGCACTGGTGATTTCTTCTGCCCAGCCACCTGGTCCTGCTCCCTCAAACCCTCTCTCTCCCCCATCTTGACCACACTGGGTAGATGAGCCCCATTTTTGCTTGTGGCAGGTGACATATGCTGATCAATCTTCAATGCTGTGTGCTCTGGACACACCCAGAGGGTTGTTGGGTCCAGCCACAAGAGAAGTGCTTGGGAATGAGGCATGTCCAAGGCTAACCCAGGAAGTCAGTTCGCAAGCTTAGGTCATGGGAATCAGTGGTCAGGAACAGGCATGGCTGAGCTGGAGAGCAGGACTGTCCCCAGCATGACTTGGACAGAGGCTAAGGGACCAGTCCCTGGACCCATGAGCAGGTATGGAAGAGATCCCATGAGAGACTGATTAGGGCCATTAAGACTTATTGTGCCCTCAGAGATCCAACAGCCCCAAGGAAACACATGACCAATGAAGGAAAAGCCTGTTAACAAATTATTTTTGCCACCCTTGAAGAAATTCTGTAATAGCATCCAGCTATATTGTTGCCATCTAATCATGAAAAAGGTGCTAAAATCTTGGAAAATGTGCTAATTGTCAGCTGATAATGAAAAGGTAACACAAAGGTATTGTAGCTGATCTCTGAAGTGGCTCAGTGGTCAGCCTCTATCTGTGGTGAGAGATGTAAATCCAATACACACATCAAAGGATGCAGTCATGCACACAGCAAACTGAACAAGCATTGGGCACTTATTGAGCATTCACATATTTTATGTCATGGGAAATATCAGGATGGAGAGGAAGGGTGGTTGGGGGGCTACATGCAAATGTTTGTATCTAACCTGGACTTTGTCTGAACCCAAATTCACAGCTGGCTTTGGCCATAAACATAATTATAACCATAATTTAGAAAAGCATTATAATTTATAATTATAAACATAATTCATAAAAGCATTTAATCATCTAAGTATGCATAAATAAAATTTGCAATGAGGCTTAATCAGCTCCTTAAAAGTTAGGGATATATTTGTGTGTCTTTGTGTATTGAGATAGGCTTAAGAATCCACATACATCTTCTCCAGAGCTGGGGTCACAGAGACTGTAAAGAAGAGATGATGATGTTTATCCTCTTCCTGACACACGCCTCCCAAAGTCTCACTGTCTGCTTTACATCATCAGGGCATAGACCATCACTCACTATAGGTGTATGTCTATATACACTGAAATACATATATATATATATATATATAGGTACTTATGGATGTGTGTGTATAAAAATAATAATAAAAATACACTTCCTGCCACTTAGTCTTACAGTGCTTTAGATCTTAGTTTTACATATCTGTGGGGAAGGAAGGCAAACACTTCCACAAAGCAATGACAGAAAGGATTTCGAGCAAGACATGGAGGGCAGGTTCCTCCTGCTGCAATACAAATTAGGAAACCCTTGTTCCTTTGTTCTCTTGCAAACTAGAAAAATAGTCAGGTTAGAAGTGATTTTTTTTTTTCTTGAGCGGAAGAAAATATTGAGTTTCTCTACAAGGATCTGAGGCAACCACAGGAATGTTTAACCTGGTTTGAGCTGTGCTCCAACCTGTCACACTCTAACAAGGAGAAAGTAAAACTTGTAGCCTCAGCAGGGGACATCTTCTAGCTTTGTAGATGTGGGCATTGCAGCATAAACACTTTGTTATAGATAACTCCCACAGAGGGAAGTGTCATATAAGGCAAATATTTTTGCAGCTTGTAGCAACTGTATTTAAGGCTGTCACTTTTATTGTACCAAAATTCATCACCCGATATATTTCATATGAAATTTTTATTAAACATTTATTACTTAAAAACACCTCTCTGCAGCTGAGCACAGGAACTACGGGACTCCCACCAGAGTGTGTATCACAGGTAATGTGATGATACTTGGCAAGTCTCTCTTCCTCGCTCTGGAAAAGTCAGACTCTAAGTCTGGGAATAGTCTTGTACTGATGTCCAGTGAGAGGCATTAGAACTCAACACACAACCAAGGCAATATTCTTCAAAAAGCAATGAAAATACAGTTATATTAGGGGTCAGTAAACTTATCTGGAGGACTGCTAAATCCAAACCACAGCACACTGCTGTATAACCACTAAAAGCACCTGAGGAAGAGGGCCTGCAAGGATGGTGTTTTACATCTGTATTTCAATTTACCCTTCACTGTACTCAAGGAAAAATAGAGGTCCTTTTGTGAAAAGCTGAGCACAGCTCTTGCCAGCTGACGGGGAATGCACATGGAAGGATTTATGTGGCGGAGCTCCTGCCTGTGAATCACGAAAACCCAAGAGGATTAGTGCCTCAGACTGAGGAATGTGCACAGCAGTAGGTCTTGGCCCTGGATGGCAGAGTCCAGCAACTACTCACTCTTGCTCTGTTTTCTGGACACTGCATATAAGCAGGGAAAGCAGCAAAAAACACAAAACAAATACAACAAAATCAGAGACTCATAATAAGAAAGTAGGCACAACGTAGAATTAATGTACTGCACTATAATACTCCTTGATCATATACCTAAATGCCAACTAAAGGTATTGTTGTTCTGTATCAAAACAAAGTATATTTATCTAAAAGACACCAAGGCAGACAGATCCACTGTATTTGTGGTTGAGAAGCACATTTCCAGCCTCCAATTTAAATGGAATCGGAACCATTTAATCTGTTCTTTATACTGCCTTCAGCCTGGGCTTCCGGAGGTATTTTCAGCAAGCATTAGTTTTCAGACACAGACATATCTATGATTTATTTATATGGGACTGAATCAGAAAATATTTCATTCAAAACAAGGCAACAAGCCCTGGTGTCCATGGAAATTTTGTTTTCAGAATAATTAGAAGGTTTCAAGAGTCAGTTCATTTAAATCACTAATTTGTATTAGACAAATCTGGCTTTGCATAGTATTAAGAGAATCATCTGAGTGGAAGTAAAATTACTCTTAATAGCAAAGAGCCATCAAGCCATCATTTCCATTTTCTAAAAAGTCGTTTTAGTATTTTTTACACTGCTATGACCAGACAACATATCACATCTGGATTTTAGGAGATTTCACTCCATAGGCCAAAAAAATCAAAGTGAAGGCATATTTTTTAGAACATAAAAATATATCTACTTACAGATACTACAGTAGTACTATCTGCTGAGTAGTACACTCAGTCCAGTTTCAGACATGGGGCACAAGCTGGGTGCAAGAGACAGTGCTCACCATGGAAAGTGAGGAGCTGTGCTTTCTTTTGAGGAATGAGATACTGCTCTTCTTTTCTTCTTCTTCAATTCACATCTGTGAGAATGTACTGCTTTAATTTAGTGACTTAGGTGGAGATATTACAAGAGTAGAAAGCAATCATTCCAAACATCATTAAAATGACTCAGGTTCAAGTGGGTCTGGTAGTCATGAGAATATAAAACAAATGAAGAGGAAAATGCTGTTAAAATTGAAGAAATCAAAATCATGCCACTGTCTGTTTTTCCATAAATTCACAAGGATCATCCCCTCTCTAACTCAGATTCCACCTTTTTATAATAACTACCACAGCCGTAAAACCAAATATTCAAACTCTTCTCTGCGTCTCCTTCACCACCCTGAGGTAATCCCTTTTAAAATCTTCTCAGTTTTATCAATTCTGATCAGAGAAGACAATGCTCAGAGATTGTGGAGGCCTTGTTGCTCCATGCTGTCAAGCAAAGCATCTATTACTTTTATAATGCCTAAATCTGTGGCCAGCTCAGGCACTGGTCTTGGTAAATAGTCTCTCTGCTTTGTAAAGGGCAAAATGAGCCTGCTGATCTGAGTCTTGGCAGAAGGGAAACGTACAAAATGTGTAGCTGTCTGGCTCACAAGCCCTGTGAGCAAAATAAGAAGCAGGTGAGATGTGAGGCTCAGCCCTGGCCATGCTGCTGGCAGTGCAGGTGTACCTGGTACCCCCAGGGCAGCTTCAGTGACATTCTGCCACATAGGGACACAGAGCAAGAGGGGTCTCCCCGTTGGAGAGACCAGCTGAGGGCTCCAGAGAGAGTGCTCAACATCAGTTTACCTGACAAGAACCATTTCTGGGCATGGTCCTGTCTCCTAATGTCACCTTAAAAGCTTCAAACTACAGCAGAGCTCTGTAAATAGTGACAATAATCAGAATGGGTTTAACTGCTTGTGGCTGAAAATTAGGTAATTTCATGAAATTTACAGAAAGGTATTTGGGTGGTGACTTCATTTTTGTCCTATTTGATGTAAATACAACAATTGCTGAGGCCACATCAATTTTCCTAGATGGCTCTCTGCTGAGGACCCAAAGATTCTTTTCCATAGCTCTCCATGCTACATGTATGTCCCTGAGGCTGCAGCATACATAAATTATAACAATAATCTATACTTATTTCACATTTTATTTAAAATTCCTCATAATTAAATTATTTCTTGAAGCTAATGTAGTCTTAGTGGGAGAGAATAAAAATTTCTTATTAATTTTATTAGGAGCTGATTAAATATTTACCAAAATGCACTTCTGACAAAGCTAATTAGAAATGCTATTAAAAAAACCTCCGATAGATGCTTATGAAATATTTAAATGTCTGGAATAAAACATTTTAAAACTGCATTTAAAAATTACTCTGATAAAAAAAAGTGAAATTTTAAAATCAAAGTAAAACCCCCTGAATAATAAACATATTTCTCACAACCCCAATACATTTGTGAGCATTTTGCTGTAATAGCTTTGCAGCACTGACTTTCCATGATGCTGCAATTGTCATATTTTCTACGGGAAATTTATAGGAGTTTTGTGTAGCCAATATTTTCGTAACTGATTCAAACTGCATTTGCTCAGGTGAAAGTTAAATTCAGATCACAGAAGTGGTCTTGTGAAGCCACACTACTTTATTTACCATCACAGACATATCTAACCATGGACTGAAAACATTTACTGAGCCAAAATCAGTTTTTCTCATGTTTGCTGCCTCTCAAATGTCTCTATGAGTATGAATAGCTCCATTTCAAAGGCTGTTTCCTCAGAGGAAAGCGAATTCAAACACCAGCATCATTCCCATGCTCAGTCTTCTCCTTCCTCTGCCAGCAGCAGCAGAGCAACATGATTGGTGCTGATGCTTCTGCATCACCAAACAGCAGGACACAGTCACTTTTGGGGTGGAAGCTGTTGATTTCATGTTCTGTTTTAAGACCATTTAACTTTCTATATTCTTACAACGTTGAGGGAACAATGTGTGTGTTCCTGAGTAGGGGATTTAGTGGAGTGCTGTTCCCTATTCCCCTTCCAGAGTGATACCCCTTGCTTTAAACCTTTGCTGGTTCTTTGCACGAAGAGATGAAATTTTAATTCTCCCTGTTCCTGTTCAGTGCATTGTGCACTTGAATAGTCTCGTTCTTGCCTACAGGTGGTTGCATGAAGGCAACCTCATCATTCATCACTAAGGAAATGTGTCACATCACATTAAAATCAGTCACTGAGATGACAGTAGGATGAGTTTCCCAGATTCCTGGATTATGGGTCAAACAACCTTGTTCTGCAGAAATCTCAGAGTTCCTACTGTAGATGATTCCTGAGGTCTCTTTGATGAGTGAGGAGCAGTCAGGAAATACCCTGGTGTCACTTTGCACAAAATTGATTACTTTGCCTTCAGGCATTGTTGCTATATCTTTAATCATGTGGTGTTTCATCTACAGTCTTTGAAGAACAATGCTAACTGACCAAATTTTATTTTATAAAGTGCACAGAGGTGGCAGACATATCAACACTCCCACCTGCACCCTTTTCTGAATCTCAGCTAACTCCAGGGGAGCATGGAGAAAAGGTGAATAGCTTTGGAAAACAGTGCAAAACATAGCCTGGCTACTTCAGAGAACAAGAAGGGGAAAATATACCTGGTTTGCCCACTTGAAATATGCCCTAACAACCATTTCATAGGGAGGTCCTTTGAAGATGACACTTGAAACTCGGCAGAGCTGCTTGCCTTTTTTCCCTTTCTCTCTTATGCATATGGCAGTAATATGCATCTCACAGCTTCCACGAAATTTCTTCCACATTTGGTTAGAGGCTTTGAAAAATCTCTCTGTGCACGGATATGACCAAAACTTGTTAAAAGCCCAGAGAGCCTGTCTGCAGTGAAATGTTCCTACCTGGGTCAGCAGTGACAGAGCAGGACTTTCTCTTCAGCATCTTCTTTCTTTCACAAGGGAGGAAGCTCAGTGGCAGAGCCTTAGAGAGACTCTGCAGGACCCAGGGCTGTTTTGAACTGTGGTTCAGCTCTCACTCCCTTTACTTTACTTTTTTTTCCTGCTAAGAGTGCAGAAAGACATGAGAAGTTGAGCCTCTGTGCCCAGGCTCCAGCCCTCCTGAGTGCAGGACAAGCTCCTGTGTGTGACTTGATGCTGGGCTGAACACACGCCGGGGAGCAGGAGTCCCCCCTCAGTGGTGCCCAGGTCTTGCACAAGAGTAGGAGCACAGCAGCAAGAAAGCTTTCAGGGGCAGAACAGGGCAAGGATGCAGAGAGACTGGGAAGAGACTGGGATTGTAAACAGGAGGCAGAAGGCAGCGGAAGAGGAGAGAGAAAGAACCGAACAATGGAGATGTGGAACTGCAGGAGAAAACCATGAACAGGAGATGAAAGGGAGGGGCAAGGAAGCAGCAGAGCTAGATGAGAGCACAGTGGGAATGGAGGCAGGCTGCAGATACAGGGACTGAAGAATTGCAGCCACTGCTGAATTCCGTCCTGCACAACCTGGAGCTGAACTCCAGTAGCAGTGAGAAAAAAAGAAAGCTTCACAAATAATTTTTCCTATCCTTTATTTTATAACTAAACAAGCATGGCACCTGAGTAATCCAAGAATGGTCCCTATAGAAAAGGAGTTACACAGATGAATAGGGTGAAGATACTGGTTATGTGACAATTCTCAACTGTGACTATTATAAAAGCAGAGCTGATAAGAGAAAG
This sequence comes from Corvus brachyrhynchos, assembly GCF_000691975.1. Lineage (NCBI taxonomy): Eukaryota > Metazoa > Chordata > Aves > Passeriformes > Corvidae > Corvus > Corvus brachyrhynchos. Next base: position 2,554,112 of record NW_008239139.1, on the reverse strand, counting down.
AGAGGCATAAGAAAAAAAAAGGAATAAAAAAGGAGATAGAAAACAATAGACTTAATGGAACAGAAATGCTGGGAAGATAAGAAGTCAGAATGAAATTGGGAGATGAAAGAAAAGAAGATAACAATGAAGGAAGGTGCTAGAAAAGCATTTCTCACAATTTCTGAAAGCAGGGGTGTATTTGGTCTCATCTGTCTCTCTATGACCTCCAGTGGGTCCAGACACCAGGTAAAGTATTTTTGGTCTTGTAACAGCAGCAAGAATCTTCATTAGTGAGTTTATTAGTCATACAGGTACGTAACTGTACAAAACCAATAGTAATGAGAGTAAAAAAAATACAAGTAAATAAAATCTCAGGCATGGGAGACTCAAGCTGCTTGCCTGAAGAGCTGAAGAGAGAAGCTATTTCAGCCCCAGAGTACTAAATCCAGGAGCGTAAAATGAATTAATTACAGCAAGATCTCCCTAGCCATAATTTTGTCTCTAATGTACAAGGTCACTGCCTAATCCTGCTCTGGGAGAGCAAACCAAATCCTCACTTCACCCATATTCATACAGTAAGATGATTTCTGATGCAGAGCAGCTGGCTTTAAAATAAGCCTTCAACATATCTGGAAATCCCCTGTGAGCTTCCTATAAAACATGACCTCTTTGAACCACAGTGGCCTTTCTTGTGCTTAAAGATCCAAAGTTTCTCAGCTGAGACATGTTATCATTTACACACTTGTCTGCTCCTATCTTTATTCTGTGAACTGTGATGGGGTTTTGCTCAGTAATAAAAATAAAGCCAGGAGCCAGGACCTTGGAGTGATGATCAATAAGTAAATATCACCCCTTACTTCATAGTAGGACACCCTCAAGGAATGGAAAGGTTTGGACTTTTGAATTTGTGCTCCTGGTCAAAACAATGCATGCAAATTCTTGAGCTTCATCAAAATTGTAAAATAACTACTTGATTTTTCTGATGAAAAAACTCAGAGCTGCAGTTTCACAACCAATTAAAATAACAAAACTAATGAAACAGAAAGATGCTAATTGCATGTCATAAAAGTGCCTGTCTCCAGATGCATTTTACATTGCCTATTTCCTCTCTATAAAAATGTACATACTTATCTCTTTTCACTAAGCACAAAATGAGAAACAAACTTCATGCTTATCTGGAAATAAATATTAAAACTAAATATCAGCTTTATTGGATGCAAATTTATTTATCTTTTTCATCTCAAGGGACTTTTAAATGAAGGGACATTCAGCCAAGAGTCAGTGAAGGCAAAAGGATCATTGATCAGTTGAGCTTTCCGTGGGTCTCCAACTTGATCCTAATATCTATGTACCCCCTAGGCATTTGTGTGTCTAGCAGCATAACATTATGACAAAGAATCTTGGTTTATTTTCACATTAGAAAAAATAGAACAAATACTTTCTACTGAATTTTTTTCAACATTTTTCAGCTGTTGAGGAGAGAAACATTATGAAAAAGGTGTCTGTACGACATTAGGACAGTGAACATTATGCAAAAAGGAAAAGGAAACTCCCACCAGTGTTTTACAGTCAATTCCAATTACTAAAATTAAAACCTAGACTATTGGTTTTGGCACTTTGTTTTTCCCTCTCCTCATAACTCTTTAATTTTGGTGAGCAGAACAACAACACTGTATTTTGAGAACAGGCTCAAGGCCAAAGTTCCTGACTTTCCATATGGCTGAAACACGGCTGGAGCTGGCTGTGGGTGACCTGTCGGGAACATCTGTGGGGTGCCCTGGGGGATTTCCACATACCTATGGCTCAGAGCTGCCATGTAGCTGTGGGTGAAACACAGACCTTTAATTTTAGAAGTATTAGAATTAGGGCCAGAACTATAATGCATTGATTGATACCTGCTGCTGTCGCTGCACCGACTGCAGTGGAAGATGATGACTCAGGAAAATAAAAATAGAAAAATAAAAACCATAAACTTCTATTTTATACACGCCATGACATCAATATTTTAGAAGTACTGAATAAATTCCTAAGATGCATTGCTCCTGGGCTGAGTGAGGCTTATAGCTAACTTTTTATAATTAAATCCTTTATTCTAAATGTGCAGCAAACCAATTCACTCATGCTGGGGAGGGAAAACCAGGTCTCTGTAACTCACTCTCACTGTTACAGCATTTAGGCCTAGGTGTATATCTTGCACTATTATTTACAGGTCTGTTTCTTTTGCCACTATGAGCTCCCAGTTCCAAACCAACTGCTGCTGGGAGACCCCACAGCATGACTTCCTCCCATTATTTACCAGAAACCCACCTAGTCAGTGTAGAAATTCAAGCTAATCAGTTAAGGAGTCTCCAGTTCAGGGGATCACAGGAAAGCCAGGAGAGAAAGTGATCTTGAGAGTGCAAGGCTGATGGAGGAATTCTTCAGGATGAAGTTTAGGAATAAAGGGAAGGCAAGCGAGTGCTTGCCCTTGCAGCTGCATGCCAAGCAATTTCCATCCAAAATCCTTTCTACCTTCTCTTCCTGCAGCCCAAGTTTCTTGTTCCTCCATACCTGAGATAAGCTTGCTTGCTGCTGCATGCACCACTGAGGTCATAGCAGAAAATTAAGAATCTCTGATGAGAGCGCAGAACTAATTGAACTGTTATCTTTGAGCATCTCAGCCCATTCTTCCCTAGATTTACATCAGTGTGTTGCAGCCAAGTTATTGAAATACAGATTATCAAAAGACTGCTCCCTTTGTGTTTATGCATCGCTGAATCACACAGAAATACAAAGCAGCTGCCATTGCCAGTGCTGTAGGAACTGCACTTGCTAAAGCTTTCTGGAAAAGGGAAAAACCAGAAATCTTTCTGTCCCCTCCATCCATAAAATGGGGACAAAGGTATATTGCAAGAGAGAGCGTGATAAGGATGAAATCTCTGCAAGAACCCATATTAGTCTAATTCTGCTATTTTATCCATCAGAAGAATCTCCTCATAAAAGCTGTCAACTAGAAAGCTGTAACATGAGCCACAGCAGGCAACTGACTGCCCAGAAGTGGCTTTTGTCCATGCATGCATGGATCCTCCTCTTCTGTAGCATTGGGTTTGTTTCTGCAGACCAGCTTCTACACAGTGCTGGCAAGCAGGTCTAGTAAATAACTGTTGCATTTGTAGCATTTATTTCCTAGAACTCCTGAAATAAACATGGTTACTGTCTCAAAACAGGTGGCAGCCTAAAGGGTAGAAAACTGAATCCCTCATTAATTTACATAGTTTTCATTTCTAAACCCTCAGGACAGACTGTGCAACCAGAGATGTGGAAAGGATCCCCAGCAACTCATGGTGTCAGTCATCCCTGGCAGAGAGATCCTACCAATGGAGACAGTGACCTGCTATTTTGGCTTTGGATAGCAGAAACAAAATGAAGTGTTTTAACTCTTTTCCATTATGAAACCTGAAAAAAAGGTACTAAGAGTGAAAACTCGGTGCAGGAAATTACAGCTCTGTTTCTTTGAAAATCCAGCACAGCCTGCTCCTAAAACATCTGACCCTACAATGCTTCAGAGGTGTTGGAAAGTGTATGTGAAACAGGAGGAAATTGTCTGACTGAAGTCAGACACATGGCACAGATGTGTTAACAAATACAGTGTTTCTTGGCTATAATTCAAAATTTTATTCTCGGTCATATTGGCCCTTAAATGACAACTTTAATTTCTTTAGCATGCCAATATTATTCTCACAGACTTTCAGTCAACTTTTTTTTTTTTTTTTTAAATTTTTACAGCCAGTTATTAAGTATAGAGCTTTTAAAATAGCAAGTGGTATAAATTTTTAACAGCACTAAGCTGTAGCTGAATATAAACTAATAAATCTATTATTGTTTACTGCCTTACTTTTATTTCTGTGCAAAAGCCCCAGTCCTCTGACTGGCCCTACGGGTGTACTAAGGCAATCTGAGATCTTAGATACAGCATCAAGCTGTGGATGTGGTCCCACCTAACTCCAACCTTTCTGAGTTCAGCTGAGTTCATAGGCTGTCATTTCTCGATAGGTATTAAGTCATTGCTTTGAATTTAGAATCAAAATAACATCATCAATAAAAAACAGGAAAAAAATAAGTATTCACAATTATTAATGTTAATAAAAAAATGAACCTCAGACTGGACCTAAATTTTGGATATTTGTTTTGATAGGTCTCCTTCAAAGGGTATCTCTGTGAACTAAGGAACTGTTAAAAGAGCTACAGGGAGGAGTAGGTAGTTTATAAAAGCAGACAGGACTTTGCTTTTTTATCAAGAACATGCATGACTGAAAACTGTATTCAAACCCAAAATATTTAACTTCATGGCCAAGGGTAATGTCAAACATTAACCTCTCAGTGATGCGTCCTAATTTTGGAAATTAATTGTTGTCTTCAGTACAGGTATAAAAAATGTAGAGAAATGGTCCAATGTCTTACATGATTAGTCTCTACTGTTTTTTTTATTGTAGGTCTTTCAGTCAGCCAG
>NW_008239139.1:2517930-2549634 GCF_000691975.1 Corvus brachyrhynchos | reverse complement strand
ACTGAATCAAGCAGGAATTTTGCCTGCAGCAGAAATTCAGAAAGTAAACAGAAAGAAAGAAATTCATTGCCACAGGACATAGCAAGTACACTTGCTAAGACTTAAGACTATAGCAAATACTAGACAGTTTAAAGAAATTTTAAGGAAGTTGGATCTATTCTCCCTAGACAAGTGGCTCTTTTTACACTTATAACAATGTTCAGAACTGAACTAATATTCTGAAAAGTCAGACATACGCGGCAACTCGCCATTAATACACACAGTCATCCTGCTGGCTTATACCTGGTCTTCTCAAACAGTTCCTGAGATAATCTCCTGTGTGTTTTGCAATGCCAGGACACCAAATGGCCACTCCCAGAGATGTGCTAAGCCATTATTATATCCATAGCTGCTCAGTTCCCCTCCTCTTCCCACTAACTCACGAACAACAAAAACCCCCACGCTAGCAGCACTTAGCTCATTTCATGCTTTAGTTTGTGTGAGAGGGGATTATTTTCCATTCTTGACCACTTAGCTGTTGATTCCACAACAGAGGATACATCAGGAGGAAGATAGTCATACAGGCATCTACCCAAAAATCTTGAACGATAAAAAAAGACATGCTAAACACCCTAATGTGCATAAAAGGCAGTGATTTCAGGCCATCTAACAAACACTCCCCTCATAACCTATCACAAATAGTCCCAGTCAATTTCCCATTCAATGTATTCAAGTGAATAAACACTGCCTATTGAAAAGGAACCATCATTCAGTCTGAATTCAGATTTTATTTCTGTTTATGATCAGTTCTCAAGCTTCATTTCACTTGGCTGAATGTAATTGTATTTCAGTGCCAGACTGAAGAATTTCTGCAGAGGGGTCTTTATCCCCACTTTTCTCTTTGCACTTTGTTGTGCCTCCTCAGTATTGAAATGTGTTGACCTGTACAAAGATGAGAAATACATTTTTTTTTCTTTTCTGCGTCCCAAAGACTTGAGTCGAATTTGTAGTTCCAGGTTTGTGGAGTAATACTTATTCAATTCTGCTTGAGTTCTCATTCTGTACAGCCAAGACCTTTTGTGCTTAAAATTCACTCTTTTTATGAAGAAATATTTCTGGAAAGCAAAAAATAAAAAATAACAATAAATGCACAGACAACCTTTACACAGGTCTTCACAATCAGAATCTCCTGCTCTTGCTTTGCTCACGGGCTCTGAGAAATCTGGGTATTTTATTCCTTTTTTCTTCCCCTTAACCTGCAACAGGTTAAAAAGAAACTCTCACTTTTCCTAAGGTATTGGTTAACATGGCACATACCAGCAGAGTGGGACTGTAATTTGCTGCCTCTTTTAAGCCACCAGGAAATGTCAATGCATTTGTAGTCCCATAAAATTAAGGAAGTCTGTCCACAGTGAGCCCACTTCTATATATAGCTCCCTCGCTCATCATCCACAGATGGCACATTTGAGATGACGAACACAGTGAAAACACTGAGCCACTATGTTTATCTAAAACATGTATTTTTAATTACATACTACATTCCAGGTTTCTTCACAGCTTTCACAGTCAGGAAGGAATAATTTGTTTACACTTGACTAGAGCAAGTATTTCATTTGCCTGCTAATATGGGGCACGCATTCCAAGATGGAGCTGAGGAATACAGCTGCAAAGATCAACAAATAGTAAAATAATGTGCCAAAGCCTGCCAAGTATAATCATTGGGGCACGTTTAGCACAAACTACATTTGTGTGATAAAATCTCTATTGTTCATGAGTATCAGAAGGGCTCTACATAAAAAGAAGGGTTTCTTCTTGTTATATTTATAAGGCTGCTCTGCCAGGATGGTGAGAAAAAGAGTATGGCCACTTCTCTCTCTGCCTGGCGACTATGCACTTTGCATTGTTTGCTTTTCTAGCACCCGAACGGTGTCATAGAGAGCAGAGGTCCTTAAAATTTCAACAACAGATTGGTCCCACAGGTAAATCACAAGAGTAAGAACCAGTATTCCTGTGGCTTCTAATTATGTGCCTGTTTTCTCTCATTTCCCTAGAGCTCAAAATGCCACATTTTCTACACACCCGGACATAAAAACTGATAAGTTACTAAGCACTCCATGTTCCCAAGTACAGCTTTCTTTTATAGCCTGTACTAATCCACTCCTGCCTGGGAACTCTGTGTTTAAGGCTTGCCAAGCCAAAGGTGCCCCATGACTGCCCTCTCTGAATGGGCAAGGGGCAGAGTTCTTGCTTTTCTACCAGTAGCATTACTGCTTGTATCTGTCCTCTCAGCCTGCTGTCCATACTCACAAGGATACTGGGAATTCAAGATAGCTCCCTGAATAATAACGAGAATGCAATAGCTTCAAAAACTACTGGGAGGAAGGAAAGGTATTTGGGCAAGCAGGCTAGAAACCAACAAAATATATACCCTTTGTAGACAATTGGTATTCAGATTTAAAAATCAACAATAAGACTAACCACATACAATAACTCTCATCACAAGCTGTTTTACAAATGAATAGGAGAGATCATTTCATACTCTTCCAAAGTGTAGCCTTTGGAACAAAGCTGCTATTCAATAAAGCACATCAACATCACTAAATAGTCTTGGGACAGGGAATAAAAAGGGATTCTGCAGGCAGCGTAATTCCCAGCAAGACGCAAATTAAAATTCTGTGTGAAACAGAAAAATCTGTTGTTTTTTTTTTTTTTTTACTGTAATGCAATAGAAAGATATCACAAGGGTAGCTAACACTGGAGCTGGAGAGATGCACAGCCTCAGAGCCTCTCTTAGGACGTCCTTCCTTACATAAGTGATTAAACCTTTTACAGACAGTCCAGATGAAGTTGTTGGGAATATCCACATGACCAACCATCAGCACTCTCAGTACAGAAGTATCTAAATTGGAAATGGATAATCTGTTCTTCTGAGGCCACTCTCCCCTGTTGACCTTCTCCATGACACTGCAGGACTTTTTCATACTCATTCATGCTTATTTCTTCTTTGTCCAGGTTGTCTGCCCAAGTTTGCCATTTTCCTGTGAGAAAGCCAGTTTTCCTTTGTTTTATTTAAATAGATAGACATGAAGTGGGGGGAGCATGCCAAGATGTGGGGGAGTGCACAGATCTGAAAGAATGTGAGAGACTGCAAGGACTACTTGATTATAGATTATGTGATGAGAAATAAGGGGTGAGAGAAAACGGAGAGGCTCAAAGAAAAAAAGCTAAAATTAAAAAGTGCCTGGCTTTGAAAGCTAGGAGAAGTAGTATACTTTGAGGATGAAAGTGCTATATTTATTCATTAGTTTATGTCTTTGAGAATTTTTATAAAGTAGCTCTTATGAAGACAGCATAGATCCTCTGGCTGCAGAGGAACAGGACCATGGACTGATGTGCCACTCAAAACCACTACTCCCTGCACTCCCAGGTCCCACACACGGGATTCATCTGTCCTGAAAAGGGCGCTGAATTGATAATGGACACTCCTTGGAGGTGCCTACCCGAACACTGACACAGCCCACGGCTGTTTCACCTGTTAGATCTGATGGATTTTCAGCACAGGGTGAGAGAACTTGCAAGACATCTTACTAACCACTATGCTTCTGTGTGTTCTTTAACGTGCTGCTGCAAATGTCTCTGCTGCTGCAATGGAGTCAAATACAATTTATTTAAGAAGTCCTGAGTTTAAACTGACAAGTTTTTACAAGTTGCACAGGCTCAGGGAGCCTGGAGATATCATCACTCTGGCTTTAAAGTGTTCATCAGTGACTGGTGCAAAAACGAGCCATTCAAAACCACAAACAATTTCTTGGGTCCAGTTTCTGAGTTGCATTCCCAACCTCCTCGAATCCCAGAGTCACTATGTCACCAAATGTGAATGATATTTACTGCAAACAGGGACTCCAAAAAATCATTCTCAGCCTTCCAAAGCAATTTTCCAGACTCTGATTTCTGGTATAAAATCGTTACATGTTTCTTCTTCTCAACTATGCAGTAAACTGAATGGAGTGTGGATGCTGCAGGGAATTAATCAGAGGAGGTGGCTGAACTTCACTTCCAAGTGATCAGGCAAGAGGGATAGAATCAGTGGCAGGGGTCAGTGGAGAGAGTAAGCCACAGCTGTACAGCTGTGAGCCACAAGGACAGGAATCCACCTTCAAAGTTTTATATTTACTTTTTAAAGGGCCAGAAAGAGATTTGGAGGGTCTCAAAATCCTGGCTTGTAGCCTAATGACTACAGGTTCATCATTCTCCTCTGTGCTCGATCACTGATTACGTTGCAGGTTATCTCAGGAGCAAAGACCTTTTCATCCCCTGTGAGGAGTAGCCTGGTGGCCTGAAATCTATTTTCTTTGACTTTTAATATTCAGAGAAAAGATATTTCATCACTTTATCACATTGCTTTCTCCTGCCTCTGAAATATGGAGCTTTAATATACATGCACACATGCAGACATAAATGATAGAAGAGCATGAAAACAAACTATAAATACTGGAAAAGCTTCTATTTTGAGGAATTATACAAAAAAAATTATATAATTATTCTTTAGCTGCAGCCAAAGGAGCTAAACTGAGACTTCAGGAGTACACTTGAAGATAGGCATTGCTTAAAAGTTTTCTAGTCCCCCTGTCAAACCAAAGTCATCAATATGCCACATTCCCTCTCTCAGGGATTGTGCCATATAACAAATCAAAGAGGATTAAGTTTTTAAAAACTTTTCACCAGTGACTTTAAAATCTCTGTATTGAAATCAATATAGGCAGGGCAATGACATTGGTGGGACTGCCAGGTCAACACTAATGCTTTGGAAAATCTTTCTGATGAGATGCACTTTAGCTAATTGAACTTCCTAATTTATAAATGTAATAAAAGATTCGACATTTGCAGTTTCATCTGTAGAGAATTGGTTTTACCACACTAACAAAAGTTTTACAACCTTTCTCTCTGTTGAACCACTCATTTATTTTCCTCACAAAACACTATGTCAGATCTACAGGGACTGCCTTTTCTTTCTGAAGTCTCCCATACTTTGGCTTCTTAGTTTTGGATACATTTCCAAGATTACTAAACTGAATTGCCCCTTCCATTGCCTTTAAACTAAAAGAAACACGACAGCCTTGATCTCTTCTCTAATATAGGGATGTCTTCAGATGTTAACCATCAGTGCATTTGATTCCTATACTAAATGACCCATTTCAAATACTCCCTATCTTTGATTTTCCCTTTTCTCTTTTCTGCTGCAATATAATCCATAAAGAGATTATAATACTGGCAAAATGTGTGAAATTGTTCCTTTGCAAATAACATATATATTTAAACATCAAAAAGATTTGTACTTCTGCTTAGCTAAACAATATTAAATTGCCATAGTGTTGGTCAAAACTATGCTCATGCCCTGGATTTGTTATGTTTCCTGTACATATTGGAAAGAATAACTTTTTCCTCTTTTTGTTTTACTTTTTGGAAGAACAGGGGAAGAATTTCTCTTGTTTTCATAACATGGCCCAGAAAAGTCACTGCCACTGCAGTTTAGTATAATCTTTCTGCAATCTGAGGGTTTCTTTTCAATCATTATGGGACACTGAAGTTCACATATTGCTAATAAAACTGATGTTAACATTCTTTTCAGATCACTTTTCAGATCAGCCCAGTGACTGATTCAGTCTCACATCCAATCCAGCTTGGTCTTCCAGCCCAACCTCTTGAAAACAGACATTATACGTGCTAGAGTTGTATAACAACAGTTTGATCCAGAACACTTAGCTGGAAAAAGAATGAGGAGAAATAAAATCATATGACAATCTGCGTGGTGTTCAGCAGATAATTTTGATTGAACAAGGAGAAAAAATACACTTTTCATGAACACATATCATTTCCTAAAGAAAGTTCTCATTTTGATGAAGCACTTGTTATTCTAAAATTACAAAAAAAATCCCGAACAAACAAAACCTCAAACAACTTCCCCATGGCAAATAAGCAGTGGAAAAGAAAAGCTTAGAATTAAAATATTTTGGTTAACCAAAGTGATGTATAGCTTAATCCAAGAGTAAGCATTTCAGAGATATTTTCAAGATTTTCCAGGCAGTAGTGAGGGCAGTCATTAATTGCATATCCATTAGTGCTGGAGTTGAAGGCAAAATAATTCATACAAGCACAGGCAGGTTCAATAAACATCCCAAGAAGAACAGAAGTGCAGCAGCAGGGGGCTCAGGTGGGACTGCAAAAGTTGCTGGAATGGGAAGATGGATTCTACAGCCTACACTGAGCACCCCACCAGTGCAGAGCTCTCGTGGCTCTCAGTACTCCACTCCAAGGCAGCTGCAGCACTTGAACAGAACTTGGATACTGAGGACTGATTACTTTTCCCTGAAACAGTGGTTTGAGAGCAATAAAACATTCTGCAGCAAGCCTAGGTACCAAAGACTTTCCTGGATGGTTTTCCTCTGCTTGGGCTCTGAACAGTCTTTCTTCTTCCAAATCACCATTTACATCAAATTTCTTTCCTAGCTTCTCAACTTCTAGAGCTTTACTCTTTTTTTTGTGTGTGTGGGTTTTTTTTTCCATGATTCCACTCACCACCATCTCATAAATTAACAACAAACTACTTGTGTGAGAGACATAACATATTTAGAGGGAGGGTCACAGCTTTGGGCACCTAAATTAACCAGCTTAAATTAGGGCACTAGGTGCTATCAGAGCACTGGTTGCTCTCTCAGTTCCAGAGAGCAAGTGTTTTCCAGGGGATAATTCAGCACCGCTAGGTGAGGATCTCACCCCCAGCTAGAGTGAGAGTCCAGAAAATGAAGTTGGGTGCTGCAAATGTATTTTTTACTCCTTTAGGTTCTTTCTTCTTTTTGAGGTTTTTTGTACCTAATAAGAGAGGAAATTATAGCTTGTTTTAGCTTATACTTGGTGGTGGGGGTTTAACATCATATCTTGATGTACAATAGAGTGATTCTTTACAGAAAAAGGACTATGGCTGCAAGCCTGATAAAGTTTTCTGCCACCAGCAGGATATGATCAGGTGGTGTTTCTGCAGAGCTGAAAGGCATTAACTGAGGCAGCTAAACCATAGCCTTCTATAACATGTTGCAAAATAATGAAATATATTTGAGTTAAAGGGGAGTGTTAGCCTGCAATGTGTGGATTAAAACTTTGATTAGGGTTTTGGTGAGGAATAAAGTAGAATATGATATCAAATATTGTGTGACACTAAGATAAAATAGGCAAATATATGTTTCTGAGGTCCTTTGAATATCTTTCCAAACAATCTTCATGAAAAAAACCATGACATTTTCTCAGACTGATTGCTCCACTTTTATGTCATTGACTTGGTTATAATAAAACTACTTCAAAGCAATAGGGAAGAGTTTATCACTGTTGTGCTTTGTTTGGGTTTGTTCTAATGATTACTAGAACATCTAACACCTAATTTTCTTATTTTTATAGTTTATATGACAGGCAGGTATGTGATGACATCTGTGTAATATAAACACACAATACGACTTTCATAGTTTCAGTGTAAACCTTGTACTTTGGCTTACCTGTAAATCTTCCCAGAAAACTTTGAAAGTACATTTTAATTGCTAAGATTAGTAATAGCAAATAGCCAAAGCAGTCCGAAATTAAAACCAGCACAGATTATAGTGATTTATAGTGTACCTGCCACTTGTAGCTGTCAGGAATGAAAATGCAAGACTTCCATCACCAGTCTCTCCTAGGACATGCAAAGGCAATTCTGTGTTAGCTGCAGAGGAAGAGGTTGAAGTACAGGAGGAGAAGAAAACACTTTGGGGTTCTTCTTGTGAGCACCCACTCACAGGTACATTGGTTGATGTGATAAATAAACATTGAGCTCAAGCAACCAGATCTTTACAAGGGAAGCAAATGTCTTTGTTACTTCAGTTTGGTTTTTTGGTTTTTGGTCTTTTAATTAAATTCTAATGCCCAGTTAAAATTGCAAAAGCTTCTAGGGATCCTAGAGCCAATTACAAATTCATTGTCCTAAAATTTTGAAGCAGAACAGGTGAATGAGATTAAAAGGATTGCAAATTATTCAACACTTGTTTGCTCAAAGGCCTCTAACAAATACATTTTATTAACTAGACGTAACACAACTTGCTTCTTCTGGGCCATACTACCTTTTTTTCCTAGGTACATATGTTTGGTGATGGAAGGTTCTCTGACATTCCAGTCCTCAGGTATGCAACCACTTTTTGTATTGTGGGGTGGAAGCCCCAACATACAGCAAATAATCAAACTACTGAAGCCCTGCTGTGGAGTCATTCCAGGGTTTTATGGAAGACAGATCAGGCCACCAGCTGGAGAAGATATCAGACCCCTTTGAAGATTAAGGCTGTAGGGCTATGATGTTTTTTGGTTTGGGTTGGGTTTTTGTTTGGTTGGTTTTTCACTGTTTTCTCCTAACTAATGAAAGCTCTGGAAGAAGAGTAGAATTGGTTTTTCTCCCCAGACAAATGTGTACTCTCATTAACATTAAGGCCAGGAGTGATGCTGGGAAGCACTAGGGGAACAGGATTGGCTTTGCAGATCCAAGTATGTAGCTGCTTTCTCATTGAAAAAGTAACATCTACTGACTCAAAATAAGTCACTTTGACAACACAGGAAAATGCTAAGGGAAATACTTCCAGTGAGACAGAGCCTTTTCTTCATTGGGCTCAATGCCCAGTGATGCCAGTTTATACCAGTGGAGGACAGCACCAGTTTGTGGTGAATATCAGACAGTTAAATTTCTATACAACTGGTAGTTCAGCATTTTGCTACACTTTGTGCAGATATTTATGCTGGGAAAGATAAGTGCAAAATATTTACTCAAACCTCATTTTTCTCTTTTTATCTAAATCTTCAATTTGGCTTCCTGATAACTAGTAAGTCATGACAAATAAGTTAGAGGATCATGATGTTCACGTACAATATGACTGAAAAAGGTACTCACAATCTCTTGGGTTGTATATTTTAGAATATCAATTTAAATGCAGATTTTTAAGTCCCTGGTTAAGCATCCATAAGGGATATCTCTCACTTGATTAAAATACCAGTAGTGAAAATATTTTGGATTTAACATATTCTTCCACTCAGTGAACATAGTTAATAGGGACCCCCAGAGAGGATAAAGTTTAATGGATGAATTTTTTTCAAGCAATTTTCAGGTAATGCAGTAATTCTCCAAGCAGGCTTACTTCACTATAACATAATCACGATGTACTTACTCACAAAGGAGTTCACACATTACAGCAAATGCCTAAGTAATTTTTCCTTTTGTCATCCAAATTAATATTTACCTGTACAATAACTTGTAACCAAAAAGAGTTCCTGCTGGTGGGGAAAAGCCAGAAATTGCAATTTACCACATTGCACCTTGACTGTGTTTCAGGTAGCCCTGAAACTAAAGTGTTTGCACTGATTAAGTGGAGATGTATTATTTGGCTGTATAAGTACAAATGCTGCTCTTTAAAGCTCTGTTCTACAATTGATTGGGAATGGTATCCTCTTTCACAGCACAAATCAATTTTATGAAGTTTAGACAGGCCAGCCAGGTAACTCACCTGGATAAGATGGATTCCTCTGAAACTTAGGACAGCATCTTCCAGGCATTCCTTTGAGGCATTGAATGCATGCATAAAACCCAAATTATATCAAACAACTCCCATAAGGCAAGGGCGTGTTTACTTATTTCCCATTTGAAATTAAAAAATATCCCCCCCCCCCCCCCACCAAAAAAAAAAAGTTTCAAAGAGCTCTTTTTCAAAGAGCTAAATACAGCTTAATTTCAGGAAGCTGTATAGCAATTATGAGATCCCTAGAAAAAACTTCAGCAAGACTGAAAATTTATCACTGCTAATTCTTGTTTTAGCAAATGTATTACTTTCTGAAACAACCTTGAAACCAAATGCCCTTCATAGAGTGGGTTTTCTGACCTGATCTACAAAACATGGAAAGAAGTCGAGCTAATGTGGTTACATTTCTTTTATTTTTAAACCTAGTGAAGGGACACTGAAAATAACAAAAGTCTGCCATAAGTGGGCTGATAAGAAGCAGAGGGGTTTTGCATGATGACTTGGGCAGAAGCCATACAGATGTGTTTCAGAACAGGAAGGCTTCCTTCCCTTTCCATTTGGCTGTGCTCAGTCTCAGCCTTGCCCACTGAAGGATTATTGCCCTTGTACACTACTGGAACAAGGAGCAGCAGTGATAGATCCAGATCACCATGCAGAGCTAATTATTCAGACAATGTGAATCTGCTCCTGGCTCCAGAGAAATGAATTTCAGGCAAGATGGGAGAAATGACTCTTGACAGATATGGACGCATAACAACGTATGAGGAAATATCACTCAGCATGATCATCAAAAAGGAAGCCATGCCAACAGCCAGACATTCCTCTAGTCTTCCTGAGGCCAGGGGCAGTTCAGTGAGGATGGTGAGGGAGATGTTGAGACACTCTGAGATGCTTACAGAGCTCCTCTGGATGTTTGGCTCTCCAAGTCCTTTTAAACACATTGTGTTTGCTCAGTGCAGCTCCCCCGTTCTTTATTTCTTTTCGTGTTGCAGAATTATTTAAATGCTACTGGTCTAGAAATAACACAAACCCTCCAGCATCATTAACGTTACTTCAAACAAAGTTCCAGGGACCTCTGGACCACAGCAATGAATATAACTGGCAGCCTCATCTTAGTCTTTCTGGGAATGAGTCATGTATCCAGCCTGGAGTCTTTCTCGGGTGAGTCAGCGACAAGAGAAGTTCTCCCTGACATTAATCATAGGACACCCAGCCCGTCCTTCTATCTCTCACTGTCTCTCATCTCTGCCCATCTGAAGCAGCTACCTAATACATTTAACTTCCTGTTGCTGTGGTAGAGAATATTTTATTGGTTTATTTTTTTAAGTCCACCGAGTTACATCAGTCACTGAGGCTGATGATGACCAGAAATGTTATAAATATCACAAGAGTCAGGGCCACACACAGCCATCTTAGTTCACATTTTTCTACCTCTTAAATGTTTCTTGATATAGAAATATTTATCAGAAGTGTCTTGGAATTTTTTTCCTGCTCATATGTTGATTTATTTCCCCATAAAACAGCCAGGCTTATTCTTTCTTGTGTCCCCATTATTTAATCGCTATGCTTGTTAGCACTATTTTTCCTTGTAAGGTCTAGTCTATTTTTCAAAATTGCTTTCAACTTCCAGATTCAACCTGATATTGTTGTAACAGTTTGCCTAAGAACAAATAACCTCTAGCATTCTTCTACACACCACATCCTGGCACAAAACTAAGAACTAAACTATAAAATGTTTGTCTTTCTTCACTTGTAACCTTACCTAAACCCCACTCTCAAATGTCTCACAGTTCAGCCTCCTTATCCTACTACTTGAGAGTAACATGGTGTTCCAAGGGTGGCTTGTTCTCTCTCTATTTTCCAATCTCATCTGAATCATCTAATGAAACTGAAATCACCAGGTACAGTGGATTTGTATGATTAGAAAGCCTTCAGGATGCAGTTACTCTTCTCTGAAAACAGCAATGAGGGTTCCATGCAAGTATGAAATTGTGAAAACCAAAAGAAGTAGTTGTTTAATTGGACCACAGAGAATTATTTTACAGTGCAGAATGTATTTAAACTGTAATAATAAAAACATGTAAAATTAAAGATCTTTTTTTTTCTCTCAGTTGAATCAATTCTATTAGATTTTCTTTATCAGTGATTGTGGGTGGATGTGGTGGTTATTATTCTGGAAAAAAACAAGAGTCTCCACCTTACTCCTAGCCCAGAAACTCCTCATTAACCAGTTGACATTAATACTATGTCTCCGTAGACGCAGACAATCAAAAGAATAAATGTGACCAGATCATACTCCAAACTCTGTTTGAAAGTCTTTTTTGTATTGCCTGCAGGGTGGAAGACTGGAGAGCAGAATGAATTCTCCAGATGTTGAGAAAAATAAATCAGCAATACTGCTTACAGGTCTTTCATCTGAATGCCACTCATCTTGCTAAAAATTTGCAGTGGTCACAAAGAGCAGGTAAGCAACCAGCATTAGCTACAGAAAAGGAACAAAAATAACTTTCAACACCTCAACTCCTTTTTCCAAATAGTGCCTGAATCATGGGAGACTTTTGAGAAATTTTTAAACAGTTTATTCTCAGTTCCTATGAAATTCAGGAATGATTTGATTGAGAGTGCTTTTACGTGCAACATCCTCCTTTCAACTACCAGCATGCAAGCTCTTCTGTCTGACTAAGGACTGAAGTCCTGCTGACTGAAATGAGTTCTTCATGGCTTAAAGGATGAGCCTTAAAGGAGGCCCTTTCTCCTTTTCTTTATTGACTTTTCAATATTTTCTATTTCTGTAGCACTCGAGTTCTTAACACAAACTAGGAGATATATATGCATCTTCTGCGTGGTTTCTGGAATTTCTAAGTTACTTTGTCACTGGAGCTTCTGCCCAGGGCAAAGATGAAATGTGTGGCAAACACCATGTTTCCAGCAGCCTTCTGGATTTTCCAGACAATGTGCCAAGCACAGCAGCTCATGCAAACTGACTTCTTATTGGATTTGAACTGCAATAAAGTCTTCAAGTTTCAAAACTCCCTGGAAAGTGGGATTGCAACACTTCTCTGAAATGCTCCTTTTCAACACTTTTTAAAAGAAAGGCCTTCATAAAATCACAACAGTTGTCTTCATTTTCAGTGCCATTAGCCCACCATTTGCCATTTCCTCAGAAAATGCTGAAAGTGCAGCTCCCAAGAGTGCCAAAAAGGGGACCACAAATAAATTCAAGAAATATTTACTTTTTAGGAAAACTCCAAGAGTATGGATACCTTGGCTACTTTAATCTTCTATAATTTCTGATCATTCAGGCTGTAAACACAAGATTTCACTTCCCGGTGCCTTTGACATCAGTCACAATGATGAGGTGACCCAGTCAGAACTCAGGAGATCTAGTACAACTTTTTCCCCTGATGTATATATGGGCTCTGAGCAAGTCACTTAGTTTCACATGCAGTAAGATGTAAGCATCTGAATTTGGCATAACTGCTTCTGTTAATACTCCTTTCCAACATCATAATTTTTGAAAGCCCCTTCATCAGCCATCTAACTCAGGAATTACCTAAATTTTTATGCTTTTTGCCAGCAAACATCTGAGGTGCCTGACCAGCTTTTTATGTCCTACATGCCTATTGCTCTTCCCCTTGCACTTCATTTTTTTCCAAGTGTTCCAGTGCCCCAAATCATAGCAGAGTCCAGAGCCCAATTACTGGTTTAGCCCTCAACATATGCAAACAGCCTCCCTTCCACCTCCCTTGGAATGTGAGGGATTCCTCTGTTGCTCCTAGAGACATGTGACTAGTCCACATGTTCCAGGCTATCAAAGATGAGATGACCTGAGACTGGTCCTTATCACTTTTGAAAATGTTCCAGACAGAATACTTGAGATTCTCTGGCATTTGAAAGCAAGCCTATGACCCTGCTAAGACATCCTCAAGTGGAGTGACAAGAAAGCAGTGCAAAGCAGTCCTTTGAAAGCATTGAGGCATTACTCGCATTAGTGTTCTAATGATCAAAAAGGCAGGCATCATGAATTTGAATTGACTTGGATTTAATTTAGGATAAAAAAGAAAAATCACTGAAGCTGCTTGGATGGCTGGGGAATTTAGCAGAAACTCAGAGGCCCTGGCTTCAGTCAATTTTCCACTATGTCCCTGATTAAATGAAATATTGTTGCATCACGAACTAAGACCACTTCAGAAATGCTAGACCATTTTGACTCTCTTCCACACACTTGTCTCTCAGTTTGTTTTCCAAAATGTGAAGAAGACTTAGGGTTTCCATGGACACCAAAAGTTTTCCTGCATTGCAACACACGCTATAACTTTGATAACTTTGAATGTCTACTCAAAGAGTGGCTGCTGTGCACAGAACAGTTAAGATAGATCCTGAGATATCCTGAGATCATCCACTCAAATCCTGCTGCTCCAGCAGGGTCACCTACAGCATGCTGCCTGGGGTCATGTCCAGTCAGATTTTTAATAGCTCCACTGATGAGATTCTGAATCCTCTCTGGGAAGCTGGTTCCAGTGTTTGACCATCCTCATGGTAAAAACACAGTTCCTTGCATTCAGATTGAGTTTTCTGAATTTTAATTTCTGCTCATTGCCTGTTGTCCTTTCAATGGGTATTCCAGAGAAGAGTCTGGCTGCCACCTCTTCATTCCCTCTCATCAGACGTTTTTATGCACTGAAAAGATCCTCCTGTGAACCTTGTTAGCTCCAGGTCACTGGCAGGTTAATGCTCGTTCTGCTGAGATACCAGGGAAAAATCTGTTTCTGGTTGTGCTTCATTTTCTGAGGAGTTCAGACACTCCTCTGAATCCTAGGAAAGCTTCTTAAATGTTTGATAAGTAGGCTTAAAGAAAGCAACTGACCTTAGTGGTATTTGTTAGTCTAGGAAACTCTCAAAGCTCTTTGCTGGCACTTTGAATCTTGTTCTTGCTCAGGTCTTCTTTGAGACAAACCTGCAACCAAAACGGCATATGGAGTCTCATAAACCTCTGTGTGTGTGTGTGTGTACTCTTAATTATATCCTCACAGTAAAAGGCTTGTAAGTTCATTAAAAAAAAAAAAAAATTACATTTTCTAAGTATTCCATGAAATAAATGGGAAAAAAAAATACGTTTCCTATAAATATTTTATGTGTTGTGGTAGAGATATCACAAATACTAAGAAGTGCTGAAAGAAGGGTATTCTGCTTTATTTTAACCATCAATATATGCTGGAGTGCTACACAACAGATGGCAGACAGTTAGAAATAAAGCGAAGAAAATCCACTGTAGAGTTTTCTGAATTTGTGGCAAAATCAGTCACAGTAAGCACAGAATTTGATTGCATACTAGATCCAGAAACAATAACATCTTCTTACTGACTTCATTTAGGACTGGGAATGACTAATTTTGTTGAGAAGTCCAAAACTGAAATAATCAAAAAATATCATCTGCAACTGTTGAAAGAGAGAACAGGAAAACTTGTTCCAAAAGTCAAAAGGGATCTCATTAGCTTTGTCCTTACTGGGTATATTTGCTACTCAAAAGTTGAAAAAGAAGTTCTTCAACTACAGTAAATTGCCTTCCACTCTCAGTTATAGAATATAATTTCAAAGGAATTGGACTGGAGCCATGCTTTTGTTACCCATGTCTGACTCTCACCAATTTTGTTTACAGGATTGCAACCGTCCTGTCTGTAGAGAGGTGGTGCAGTCTCTACTATTGTGCACTGAGTCTGCAAAACACACAGGTTGATGGTTTTACTCTGCAGGTAACTTAGTTAAAGCCAAGGTTGTTCCTTATACTCCTATAAACGAACACTTAGTGAAAGCCAGGGCTATATTTATTCCTCAGCAAAACTGCAAATGAGTTCCGTGACAATTACAACCTCAGCATCAGCGTAGGTGTAGCTCATGAGAGAACTCCATTGTGTGTGAGGGTGTAGTCTCTGGGAACTGACATTGCAAAGGTTAAGTGACTAAGAACCAAGTGAATAGCAGGGCAGGTAGCAGAGCGAAAACGAATAATTGAGTGGCACTGTATTTTATTTTTTTAACCAGCAGGGAGAACTACAAATGAAACAGCTGTGCTGTGAAATAAACACAAGCTGGTGAGCAGCAGAGAAGTAAAATAATGGCCATGGATCAAAATATTTTGTTTTGACAAAGGAGAAGCTTTTGTTGTTTTTATCCTTGCGTCAAGCCTTTTATGTAGAACATCTATGCATCAACTTCCAAACTTTTTTTTTTTTGATTGAAAAGCCCCAAATATACCAACAGCATCAAAATAAAAATTTGAAACATTACAATAATATATCATTTGGGGGAAAAAAGTTCCAACTGAAATGTCAGCAAAACTGACAGCTTTTAAACATGTTTCAGCCACAAACAAAAAAGAAAATCAGTTCCAGTATACCCACTAGCTACAGAAGATAAACACAAAAAAATCATGCCAATCAACAGTTTAGTCTGTCTTCATCTGTAAAGGATAATTAAGCACACCAAGGAGTTTAGAACAAGAGCAGAGGAACTCAAAACATTTGAAGTTTTTCTACACTTTGGTAAGGTGAAAAAAGAGTATATAGAAGTGCCCTTGAGTTTTTTGGTTAAATTCTTACAACACTCCACTCCCCTGCTCCTCTTTTTCTTTATGTTTTTTTCTATTCCATTTCTCTGGGTCCTATCCCCGTACCCAGGTACCACACACTAATTGCTGTTCTCTGATCACACTTGTCTTTTCTCCAATATGTCCAAGAAACTGTCTCCACTGACTAATACAGGTGTGACTCACTTACTGCTCCTCTTCACAAGAGCTGTCAGTGCCAAAATAAGTATATACAAGGCAAATAGGGAGAGCAATGATGCTTGTCCTAGCCCACCAAGAAGATAATTCGTCTGAGTATTTTCTTTAATTATGGAAAAACATGGATTATTTCAGCCCCTATTCTCAGCAAGGTCCAGGTTTGTGGCAAGGGATAGTACTGTGAGAAAACCCAGCATTAGGAAAGGACAAAACACATCCAGAGCTGTGACTTGTAAATAAAGCCAAGCTCCAGTTGAGCATGCGTTTAAGGGCTTTAGTAGAATTTGGGACTGAGAGATGATGGTAGATGCATTAAATATGTGTTTTGGTAGAAACCCTTCACAGAGATAAGATTGTCTTTTAATTAAGTGTAGCTAATTAAAGTAAACAGCAGAGTTTATCTCATTTGCTGCACTGAGGCAAAAACAACCAAAGCACTGTCGCACTAAGGCTGTACAATATTATACAGACCTCAGGTCAGCTGCTCCAACATTTTTCCAGACATATCCATAATTTGATCTCTGTGTGTAACTCAGGGGGGTCAGGTTTGGAGGGAAAGGGGAGGATATTAGAGTGGAGGACAGGAAAGAGGCACAATCTCTTAGTTTGCAAGGGGAAGCCAGTGAGCATAAAACAAAGAGGAAATCAATTGTGCTATAAAATCACTTGTGACACTTCCTTTTCTTGTGGGAAAAGAAAAAGTGATAAATGCTGCAGTACTGGTAAACACTGTTTCACCTACTGAACTGCATATCATTATATCATTTCCTCCGAGAATCAGACATTTCTACTAATCTGATGTTACAGCAAAAAATTTTGGCAACATGTAGAAAGAGACAATAAGAAATGTATTGACAGAAAGGAAGCACGAGGCTCCAAAACTAAATACCCTCTGCCTCCATTCCAGTTGTGTCAATGTGCATGATAAACACTCCTCAACTCACTGAGATGTTGCACATCTATACCCATGAAGGAATGTAAAGTCCTAAGTTAATAGAATGGCTGCGTCATAAAAACGCCCCAAGGAAACGAATAATTCTGTTTACAGTGGAAGAAGGGAGGGAAGAACTCAAAGTATCCCACCAGGCAACAAACTAGAAAAAGTGAAAACTGAATTAGTATTAGGTCCAGTCATTGAATAAGCAATTTTTTTCTTTTAGGATTTCCCATGGAAACAAATCTTACTGCAAGGACAAAAATTGATAAAGTCTTGTTTCTACTGGATTTATGTCTCTTTGTTGATTGACTTTTTAACTGAATTATAGCAACATTTTCTTTTATCTCCATATATAACTGGATTATGAAGCTGAGGTAACTCATTTTCCCTTCTCTTCCCCCTCCAACTGTCCTCCAGCAAAGCAGGAACAAAAACCTCCATCTCTTTGTCTACTTAAACATCTCAAGTATTAGGCTAAAGTAATCTATTTCCCCTACAGCATCTCCCACTACCTGCATACATATGAGCAGTCATAACCAAGAGAATAGAAATTTATCCAGGAAAATATTACAAGTGTTTATAAGTAAGAGTTTCTTATCCTCTACAGCCCATTCTTCAGCAAATCTAGCAGAACAGAATTGATTTTGAAACCTCTCTATCTGGAAAGCTTTTAGGAGGTGATATCACAGCCTGGTAGAGTGATTCCCTAAGCTTTGTTTAGACCAAAATTAGCATAAAAATAGTGACTACATAGGAGGCATGATGTAATAATGAAAGTGCACAAAGAAAAGAGAAAAAAAACTAAACCAGGTTTCCTTTGGCTTTTGAATCTTAGAAGTTTTCACAGCCTTAATATTCAGTTAAAGCAATTTTGAATATCTTTTTCTCTAAATATGTTTGGAATATATATAATCATATAATGTTTAACAAAATATAACCATATTTTTAAGCGTATATACTTAAATGCATATGTATACAAGGCAATGCAGTTTATATACTTACACACATTCAGTTATACACCACTGGATGATAATATGTGCTTTTATTATTATTTATGCAGCTGGAATAATTGCTATTCAAGCCTATTAATTGCCAGCTATGATCTATAATTATTCTCCAGGAAAAACTGCAGTGCAAAAAAACCTAACTTAATCTCTGCTACTGTCACCTGCTCTAACAGAAGTACTGTTAATTGCAAACTGGGGATTCCACTATTAAGATTTCAATAACTGTCATATCACTCTGGAAGTAAGTAATAAATCTCCTTTGTGAAAGCAGCTTAAGCCACAATTGTTCATCTTTATATATAGCAAAGATATCTGCATGACAGGAAGTAGTGTTTTATTGCAGTCAAAAAGCCTTCTGCAGAAAGCTTTTTTCTTTAGCTTTGTGAAGAAAACACAAGTAGGTGACTATAATGATCAGCATTCATTATTGAAGTGGTTTAGGTGCAAGCTGCACTGCTCAGACATTAAAAAGATAAAACCATCTTTGCTCCAGAGAATATACAATTATCAGTCTTAAATTAAATTGATGGAAAGGCCCTGATGGATATTGGACTAGGATGCATGAGCAGGAAAGAGCAGATCTGAGCTTGAATTTTCATGCATCTATCAGAATACACAGCAGCTATTTAAAATTGTAAAAGAAAAACTGGAAAAAACCACATTTTTCACTGCTTACTAACCTGGACTGTCTTCTTTTCTGTTTAGCTGGCTGGTGATTTTTTCTTCCCACGTTGAAATGGTCCAATGAAATACTATTTTCAAATAGCTGAGCAAAAACCAAGCAAGCAAAAGGATAAAATCACTAAACTGCCTTACATGAAGACATCTAAATTTAGACAGTTTTTGCTGCTTTGCCTTAAAGGGTAGGTAGAAACCCATGCATGACTGAAGCCCCGTTCGAGTTCATTTCACAGGGCTTCCATGTAAGTAACACACACAGGCTTCACTTTCCTCCAGGTAAACTTTCTCAATAGTGCTGTGAGTGAACTTATTCAAGCTTAGCAATTCTCTTCTACCTCTGTGAAGTGTTTTTATTCCTTTCAGGGGTCAGAGTAGGAAATGGGGAGAAAGACTAATAAAATCAACATAATGGGCCAAATTTCTGCAGGCTACCTATGGAATGCAATGCAGAATTTGTCCAGATTACTTGTAATGATTTCTAGTGTTTCCCATAAGAAGGTAAATTCCAAATTTTAGATTTTAGATTTTAATCTCAGTACAGCATAAAGAATATATCCTATAAATCAGAGGAGTGGTCGTTGTTATAAATGACAACTTTTATAATCATATAGTGGATCAGTGAGTATTAAAGTATTAATTTTTTTTTTAATTTTAAGAAGATACCTTGTTCTATTTTTGATGAGGTGCATTCAAAGGAACATAAAATAAGGTTATGTAGTTGAAGTGACACAACTCATAAACTTTAAGAAGCATTTCCTCCAGCACAATGTAGTTCTGACTGCACTGTGGGTTTTGGAGAGAAAAACCAAATCTGTAAAGCAGACCAGCTCTGAATAGGATGAATAGGCAGGTGTCCCAACAATCTCTTTCATCCCTTTTTTATTCTAAGTGAGAAATGCTGACAAACTTCATCAGTAGAATTTCTTACAGCCTTAATCCAGGAGAAACATCTTTAGTTTTAGGCTCCAGTTAAACTCATCTTTTCAGTTAACCAAATATGCAATGGGATTCAGGCTTGCATTTAAAGTGAACCATATGTTTGTTTTGTCCAAATGTATTGTTTAAGAAAGACTATAATTTCATGGGAAGATGGAAGGACCTTTGTTCATTCAATAGAGCTTAGATTAAGAGACTGGAGACCAGAGCCAGAGAGGCATTTAGGCACCAAAACAGGAAATAGAATAGAATAGAATAGAATAGAATAGAACAGAAAGAATAGTTGAGCACCTGTAACTTTTCACTGGTCTAGGCCTTTAAACTCTAAGTAATATCTGCCCCAAAATGAAATTCACCAGAATTAGTACCCCAAACCCTTGTTAAATCAATCTTAGGGATACTTGTTATCCATTTTAAAATTACGTTCAGGTAAACCAAAGCTGATGAGGCTGAATGCTTAACTCATTAATTTAAACTTTTTTTTTACTGTTTGCTTCTAAGCATAGTGGAAAAGTATACTTAACAAAGCAGACAAATCCATCATTAATTACTATATTTAAAGCTTTTCCCTGAAGGATAAAGAGTTAAATGAGTTTCTAGTTGCCCTTATTTGCTACAGTCTTATTAGAAATTACCACTGTGTGCACAGATATTTATACGTCTGTCTTCCCTGCTAAAGAAGTACCACTCAAGAACAAGTTGTCCCTGAGAAAGAAGAAAAAGAAAACAAAAATTCTGCAGATTTATACACAGCAGCATTTCTGCTGCTGAAGCTAAAGGGATGCTGTTCAGTTGATTAGGCCACAAAATTGATTTACCTTTAAAGATGTTTCATATTATAGCTCTTTACTTTCAGACTCCCAAACGTGGTTCTTTTGAAAATCAGTCTTCATTGACAAATGTTTTTGACAAAGCAATAACAAATGGGGCAGGGAACGGCTCCAAGGGGTGTGCTTATTGCTGGCTTCTCAGAACACCCAAAGGCACTCTTAAGACCTGCTTCATTGTCTTTGCTGACAGTAAATGTGCAGCCCAACTCCCTGCTGCAGCATGGAAAGCCTCTTCCAGAGCACTCAGGACCCATATTTAAAGCCATGATCATTGGTTTAGTGCAGCTTGTGGACACATAAAATCCTGCCAAGCATTCCTGGTCAGGCCAATAACGAGGTACCCGTTTGCATGGGAAGTTTCACGAGGTTCCTGGGACCTCTTTTTAAATATACAGTAGATTTAACCAAACGATTTATGAGGACCAATAAGAGCAGAAAAAAATATTCAAGGGCATGAATGACAACTGTGTATCTCATTCCCATTTACTTTCTGTTGAAATTAGGCATTTAAATGACATCTGAGGCTCTGAAAAGCTACACCTGCTAATTTTAAAGCACAGGATGGTAGCGTGTTGTAATAAATTAGAAAGCATGTCATTCTGAACAAAAGACATCTTTGGACTATGAATCTGCTGCAGGCTCATCAAAGACAAATGTCACTGGAAATGCATTCATTAAGTTAGTGCATATATTTAATTCCTTTGTGGTGTAAAAGCTGTGGTTTCTGCTGATTGTTAAAAAATTAAGAAATGTATCGCCTAAAGCCATAGAGAAAAAACATTAGACAATAACTTCATGTGCATTAAGGCATAAAGGGGCATAATTTCAGCTGCTAGCTAAGACATCTGGACATTTTAAAAGAGTTTCTACAATAGGCTGCTGAATTCCAAAGCACAGAAAATATTTTCCCCATCATCACAGGCTTGCTTACCTCATCTCTTTTTCCCCATTAAGCAGGGGGAACTTAAGCTAACCATTGCAAAGCCATCTGTGAGGATTAGCATGTTACACCCAAATGTACTCTCTCTACATCATCTGATGTGTTTTGCTAGAATTACAGGACGGCATGACAAATTTTACCCACCTGTTTTAAGAACTGGAATATTTGTACTCATGGAAACCTTGATGGAAGCTAAAATGGCAGCTGGAATCCTGTTCACCGGGACACTTATAAACCTATCATCTGTTTGCTTTAAAAATTAAAGCAGTTGTAAAAGTTGAAGTTTCATACAAAGTAATATTGAAGGCAAAAATTAAGCTCCAGAGAATAACAGAGCTGCGAGCAAAGCCTGGAATAGAACTTTTAACTCAAAGGTGTTGTGCTTAGTTTTCAGGATAATCTGTCAGAAGAATTATTGTGACATTACACAGACACGATCTGATTTTCTTTGGCTCCATGGAAAGAAGTGAGGATGAGTGTAGTTGCTTTTGTGCTGAATTTTCTAGGAGTTGTGTTAAATCAAACTGCTGAGGCCATGTGTTTTTAGCCCTGCACAAAAGCATGGTCCTGAAAAGGTATGGCAGGAGTGCCTTCCTGTCTGCTCTTGCATTTCTGAAGCAGTAAGAAAATGCAGGCCTTGTAGACAACCTGGGGACATGATTCTTTCTGGTAGAATGCTGTCTCCTGATGTGAGAGATCTGCAAGTAATCAAATGGTCAATAGTGCAGAACTCGAACTTCATAAATTAGAATGACAGAAAAATGTTTTGTAGGAGTACAGATATATGGTTGCAGGATACCAAAATCAGAACTGACACATAATTCACTGAAAACAGCTGAGACCATCAATTCATTATGAAACAGCTGTCAGCAAATCAATAAAAAAAGTTTGACATCATTTGGAAAAGTACTGAGAACAAGAAAAAGGACATTATTTTCTTACAGTTAGAACCTCCTGTGATAGGTTCTGATCCCTGCAGCTCATGAAGGATGTAGTAGAGCTAGAGAAGGTATGGAGGGGGTAGCTAAGATCATCATGGCGACAGAGAAGTTGCTTTATGAGAAGATGCTAAAAAGGATGGAAGTCTTCAACTCAGAGAACAGGATGATGGAAGGTGAGATAAATATTTACAAAATAATAAAGCAGTGGATACAGTGAATGAAGAACTATTATTCATTGTACCACAATACAGGAACTAGAGGTTACCCATCAAAACTATTCAGAAATCAATCTAAAAGAGCTCCAAGGTTGGTGACTCAAACACTTCCCTGCACAGCCGGTTCCAATGCTTGATAACGTACAGTGAAGGAAGTGAAAAGGACTCCTTATATGCAGTCATAGCAGCAATATTGCAGGTTACCATGGGAATATTGTCCACATGTTGGTTATGGTAGACTTAGAGTGAACTATCACTGTGCCCTACTTACTGATTAAAAACTGATTTGGGTTTTTTGGAATGTATCCAAAAAAGCTACACAACATCTCAAGAGGAGACAGGAGACACTCAATGTAGTCTCCGAGATTGTGGCAGACAAGCTGTTAGCTTCAAGTATCCCAGCTCCAGCAGATAGCAATCAGCCTCCTAACTAAATCAGCAGGCTGTAGATCAAAAGAACTGTAATGTGTTTTAAAGCACTTCAGAAGAAGGAATGGAAGGTCAATTACCAGAATTGATGCCAAGCTGACAGGCAGAGTCTGTGGAGGGAACCTAAGGATAATCAGCCACAGAAAACATTAAGACTTGGGAAAAAGAGCACACATTTTGGGTTTACTGATTTTGTGATATACTTTTCTTGAAAACATTTTATTCTAAGAAAATATTATATGGCTTTTAGAAGAGAACTTGATCACTGTATGAGTTACAATGGACAATGAGTGGCAGGGTCTATCCTTGCTGAGAAACTCTCAGTATGTACTGGAGAGTGGAGGATAGATCAGATTTGAGGGTAGGAGATGAACCAGGCCCCATGCAGAAAAAGGGGATGGTGAGAAGCCAAAAGTAGTAGGGTGAGGAAGGCTGCGCTCTTCCTGAATTGAGGGTGGTTAAGGGTGCTTTTCAGGTGGCACAGCTGACAGACTGGCTTTGAATATAAGGCCTTAGGTGTGTTGCTAATTAATTAACTTTACCCACAGCTCTGACTGTTAAAATTATCAGTTTGTGTTAGAAATAGTTTCTACCCATGATAATTGCACAAAATGCAGGTATGGCAGCCGGTAAGAAAAACGGGATAGACACCCACTTTACATAAGGAGAACAAAAACATAAGATGATAAAAAACTTGTCTAAAATAGCAAGGGTGTCTCAGAACTAGAGACTGATGCCTGGATTTCTGATTCCTTATCGGAACCCTCAAGCCCAGGACCTCTTTCCCACTTGCAGTAATACTCTCATATTAGGCAGGCACATACCCAGCTGGAAAAGTTGATAAATTGAATTAGAACGACTCCATGTAATCAATCAACTGCAAGGGAGCATCTGGCAAAATAATCTTCTTGCTTTCCCTTCCTTCTGCTTCTCTTCTTGTTTCTCGAGCTGGTGAGTTCTTCCTTTGGATGGGATATCTTTTTACAGAAGAAGATTTCAATATGCTTCAATATCTTTCCATGCCTCGCTCAGCCATGACACGCACACAGCTCTTTTTTGTTACCGCAAGAACTAAACAAAAGAGCGAAAGAAAAATATCCACTGATGTTCATTAATAGTTTTAATGAAATTCACTTCAGGAATGTTTGTGCCTGTTCTTGTTTTTGTGTTACAGGAGGATTTTAGCCAGACAGATTACTGACATTGAGGGGAGGATGTGTGTGTGTGTGGAAAGCAGGGGAAAAAGAGTGAGACCGACAGACGGAAAAGAAATCTTCAAAGCAGGACAATAAAACATAAAATATCGGGTAGATGGATAGGATACCCAGAAACTCAAATCAGCCTTCTCCCAACAGTGTCAGTCATCCCTCTGCTAGATTTCCTAGTTTCCCTTCAGTTTTTTTCATGTTTTCTTCATATACTTACAACAACATTCACATTTAGTCTATTTAGTGTAAAAAGGAGGAGAGGGAGGAGAATTTTTGGGGGAAAATCCCGAAGTTCTAGGCCCAGAGTGTTCCCATCACATTTAGAATGGGACAATGGGGGCAAAAGAACATCTTGAAGAGTCAGAAAATACAAATTTTCAATTTAAATGACCAATTACAACACAGCCTGCATTTAAAGCACTTCTGTTAATCATAAGCTTGAAAGATAAAATTTTAAAAATGCACTCATCGAAAAATTAATACTAGGAAGCTACAATTTGCTCATAGATATTTCATGATCTAAGAAAAACTCATCAGATAAATTGTTTGCCATGAATTATTCACTTGGGTCTCAAACTGCTACTCTTTCAAGCACATACAATGAAAACCTATGACTCCTTGTCATTGGATTTGCTCTCTGGGAGCTGCACCACACTCACTGTTCTTAGCAAAACAGGCTTTGTGTGACAGCAACAGAACAGTGACAAAAGGATTTTCTTGCCTTTTCCTCTGGATTTTAAATTAGCTTCCTCCATATTCATATTATAACTCTACCTTTCACATACAGACCCTGATTCAGCAGAAGATTTCAACTTCCTTGCCTGTAGTTAAGCAAGGGGAGAAAAAACTAATGGTGAAGGGCAAAAGATGTTTTGTAGCTGGTCTGAACTTTACATTCCAAAGGCAAATATTTTTATCAGTTAACCTAAGCACAGCTGAGGTCTGACAAAGGCCCTGTTATTGCTGCCCTTTAAGCTGCAGCAGCTTAAGAGCCCACTAGAGCGCAGTCCTTTCTCTTCACAGAAAAACACTGGGCATTGCATAAAGAAATGGTTGAGTAAGGAGCTTTTGAAAAAAAAAAAACATTCAAAACAGGCAGAGAAATATTCTCTGCATTCTAGGTTCCCACACACAGGCAAGCAAAACAAAGTACTACAGAAAATAACCTTGCTACTGCAAAGTAATTGCAGAGAATCAGTTACCAAAAATAAAAATAAAAAAAGAAATTACTACAATACATTCACTCAAAAAACTTGGGTCTACAATTTGAATCTTCTTTCCCTCTAGAGCCATCCAGAAACAAATAGCTTATTGTTTTCAGTTTAAGAAGCCTGGCTTCCCCTCCTGCCTGCTATATATGAATACACCCACACAAAGCAGTATTTTCCCCCTCCCAGCTCTCTCTATTATGATCAATAATGAATTTATATTTCATTAGCATATCCTTGCCAATCTCCTTCAGCATTTTTGAAAAGGGATTATTTCAGTTGCAGAGTGCTTAGAATAGTACTTATATTGTTTTGTCCTGCTTCAGTCAGTTGTCTTGAGATGGATGACTCAAACATAAAGCAGGTACCATAAAAGTACAGCTGATGCACTATAAATCTGCACACTTACCTGTGATTAATAGAGATAGGTGTTTTAGCCAGTGATTGTACAAAGGATGTTGGTGAGGAGGAAGAAAAAGAGATCCAAGAAACCATAGTGAAGAATAAATTGTCCTGACAAAAGTGGCAATATATATAAAAAAATGTTAACTATCTGCATAAGATAAATGGGGGGTTAACAGCAGAGAATGCTATTTGCCATAGTGAAAAACAGTCCTTTCTCACCAGGGAGCAAGACAACAGTGTCTTTGGCTGAAATAAAAGTACAGAAAGTACCTGAAAGCATTACTTTGTTGGACTGTTTCCCCAGATAAGTACCTTATTTACTTTTCCCATACTCTTTTAAAAATAAGCTGTCAGGTAGAAGTTTCTGGATGCATCACAAACCAGGGTCATATCCTGCACATGGAATTTTCTCAGACTCCTTCATCCCAAGCTGCAGGAAAGACTCCCATTGGTACACGAGCCTTTGGTTCTGGTTACCGGCCATTTTCAGAAACCCTGAGGTACATCATGTAATAAGCAAAGCAGCAGGCATGTAAGTTTATCTTCTTTATGAGAAATTCAGCCCAAGATAAAACTAAATGTCATGGATCACTTCAAGTTTAAGAAAAAAGTGACTTAGGGATGTTTCTAAAGATCTGAAGAAGAGGTTGGAATGAGTGACCTCCACAGGCCAATGAAAAAAGCGCTGGACTACTTTAACAATTGTCTGCACAGAGGAAAGTGAAACAGTTCCTGCCTCTCATATGTCCTCTCATGTATATCCATACAGTGAAAAAAAAGAAAGATATTACTACCCCAGAGCACCCAGATATCCCTTCAGAAAGCTGCCAAATAGCACTTCAGCAAAGCATGTAATGGTAACTTAGGGAAGCTACCATGAAACTAGATAAACTTTCAAATCCATTTATCAAAGTAGTTACATTTCTCATTTCAAGGCAAGTGACAGATAATAAATATAGATCAAAGGAAGCCTGTCAGTATATAAAAAGTTGTATTAAATGAAAAATTGATTCACAAAATAGCATTATATATTTTATAGCCTCTTCAAAGCTCCTATTTAAAAACTGAGCTTTGTTTTCTACATCGAACTTTAACAGCTATCATATCACATAACTATAACCCTTGGGGAAAAAAATTTTCATAGATCTGTAGTGACTAGAGATGGTTCCAACCACAGTCCAGAAGCAGGACGTGAATCCTTTCAGATTCCAAGGGCATCTAAAATGAGATTTCAGTTGGGAGGTACAAACAAATGCTTTAATTAAGAAAATTCATGCTAGAAACCAGATTCAGTAAATGCCTTCAGCCATTCTGCTAAGCACACACAGACATTTTAGATTTCTTTTTCTGAGATGCAAGAGAAAGCACTTCATCTTCCCATCGTGCAAGAGGGATTCGTGGTGCTTCAGATCGTATGGCTCGGAAAAGCCACAGCTGTGGGCTTTGGATGCAGATTGTGCCACTTGGTAGGACAATGTTTTATACCAGATCTGACTGGTAACCAGCTCCTTGGCAGCAACACAGTCTTTGTTTCTTCTCCATTTTATGGTCTCAGCCCATGACCCCACTGGTGGTTTCCTTCACAGCTGCTCTTGGTAGGATTATCAGGAGAAAACGTCAGAGACAAGGCCTGTCAGTGTGGGAGACAAAAGCCCTTGCTGTGGGGAGGAACGAAGGACAAGTCAGATGGACAAAGCTCACACTGAGCAGCCAAGACTAGACAGGTGCGTAGATGCAGTCACCACTGTAGCTCCTGGGACAAAATAAACGGTGGTGCCGATGACCTTCACACGGTGCCTGCTCGTCAGTCCTTTGCAATCCACCAGAAGTGACAGTGACAACACGCGGTGTTATTGTCACCTTCCCCAGCTGGTTCTAGCCAACCTGGCTCCTTCCTGCACAACAGTTTTCTTTTTGAACCTGACAGCAAATATGGATTTTCTATAGAGTTGAAGACTAAAATTTGGCCTTCTTTGCAGATTTCAGAATGTACCTTGTCATTGCTGGCTATTTGATTCCTTCCATTCCTATAGTAAGAATTGAAATGTTACCTTGATATTGTGGAAGCTGAGGGAGGGATGTTGCATCCCCTAATATCTTGGGGATGTTCAACTGTCAAATTTGTACACAGTTTATTTGACAACCTATCATTATTTTAATAGTACTGTTTTTTATGGCAAGTGTCACTTTTTCACTTAATTTTTCAGGATAACTCATTCCTTGGACATATTACAGAGAAAATTTTAAATGTTCCATCCATTCCACATCTTATGCCTGAAGTTTTGTTAGAGTTTATTTGTAATACATAGAGTGAAATCCTAGCTTCTGATCTGGAAACAACAAATATTAAAACTCTACAGAAAACTGCATGATAATTTTCTAGCTTGTCAGGTCTAAAGTGCTTTATACAAAAGCATAATTTTACAGATTCTCCTGCATCTGAAAGGCTTTGTCAGGAACATATGTTTTAGACATAGAAAATACTAATAAAGCAAAGCCAGGAAACAGGAGAAAATGTGCACTTATAGGCAAGGTAAATAAAACTTTGCTTCCTGTAACGCCATGAGAAAAACAGGGAAAGAAATGACAGTCCTTTGGGGTTAGTTACTCAGTCCTTGTGCTAGCAAAACTGCATAAAACAATATTAATTTGTCTGTGATGTCTGCTGAGGTTTGCAGGTTTGAAGAGAAGCTAATGCAATGAGAGTTTAAACACACATTTTCCTCTCTTCTAATATCTAATCTTATCTAATCTTCTTTCAGTTTAAAGCCAAACATTGTAAAACATGCCTCTCCAGCTCTCTCGTAGGCTCCCTTTAGGTACTGGAAGGTGCTCTAAGGTCCCCCTGGAGCCTTCTCTTCTCCAGGATGAACAATTCCAGCTCTCTCAGTCTGTCTTCAGAGCAGAGGTGCTCCAGCCCTCTGACCATTTCTGTGCCCTCCTTTCAATGGAACCTGCAGGCAGATCCCAGCTGCCTTCCCAGCCTTGCCTTTAACTGAAAGTGCAGCAAGAAGTTCTCATGAGAGCATCCTGTAGGAACAGAGGAGTTTTTTCTTGTAAGGAAATGATATACTAGCTTCAATGACCAAAAGGGTCAAGCTTCCCTCTCTCCTGTTCTGCTCTATGCAGTGCTGTGGGAAAATCTATCCAGGCTCCATCAAATGCTCCACAAACATAGTGTGTCCAGAAGCTGAAGGGGCATAATATTTACTGCCCATCTATATTCTTCTTATTATTTTGTCTTATTAAAGCAGTTCTCTTGTGAAGACATTTGTTTTTCCTGTCGAGGTTCAGATAGGATCCTGCACCATCCCTCTCTTCTCTCACCTCTCCGCCCCCATGGAGAACAGCTTCCAGATGAACACAGTCTAATATCATCTCATTTAAAAGGGCACAAAATCACTATGCCACTCCCCAAAAATATCTCCAAGCATTTTTCACAGTGATGACTCCTCCAAAAGTAACACTCTAACATTGCATTAAAGATGGGAGCTTGAACTAACTGCCACCTCCATCCACTCTGACAGGAAGGCAATGCAGAATCCGTCTATTTGAAGAAGGCATAGGGAATTTACTGACAGGATAACAGAACAAAGCTTCCATCTGCATCCCATTACAGGTGCTGTGCTGACATCTATAAATTAACTCTTTCTGCTTCCTTCAATTGGAATTGCTCTTTTAAGGACAGCAGTAAAATATATTTGACTCCCAAATAAAGTGCCCTGTATAATTTTAGATACATAATGAATCATGGACAGGGAATACTGTGTTTTATATGATGTTCACTAGTAAAATAAGCAATCATTTCAAAACATCAGTGTAGATTAAATCCAGTTCTTAGCTTCTTAGAAAGTGAACCTCAGTACCACCAAACCCAACAGCTGGGATCACTGCTAGCAAGGTGAAAGCTGGGTTACCCTTTTCCTGTATATAATCCTTTTTCTTAGAGTAGCTGTGAATAGTGATTTTAATTAAGACTGACTGTTCACTATCCCAATTCTTCTAAATTTTCCTAAATTTTAGGCACTGGTTAATAATCGTAAAGAGAAAAATAGTAAGTCTGGTACACCCTAATTTAGAAGTGCTTGGCCTTGCATTTTTAATCTACTCTCATTAATAATGATCTTGAGCAGGTAAAGCCAACTTATGATGGTCAAAACTCTGTGCAGATACTTCAATTATGCAACTGCCTGATTCAGAAAGTCTTGTCAGAATATGTTTAATATTACCAGCCCAAGGCTATAAAAGTAGCTAACATCAAAATTGCCAGTAGATTACGGAAGTTTTTTGCCTCCAATGTCATGATTCATCCACTAGCATTTTTTGTTAAACAGAGTTTTAGTTCAGATTCTATTCTTCTGTTACTGACTTCAAGAATTAGTTACTGTTTTGATGTCAGGTGGTTATGGAGTAAAACTCCCCTAACTGTAGGCAAAAGGAACAGTTACTCACTGATGGTAGTGTGGAATATTACAGAGAATATTCAGTTCAGCTCCAAACCTGCAGTTTACTAAGGTAATGCTTCAAATACTGTGGCTGGTTCATCAGCCACACAAAGTTCAGTAACAGAAAATTTAATTTAAAATTTAATATATTAAAGCACTAGTTAGGTACAACAGGGACAGGCTCCAGAGAAAAGGAAAAAAAATCTGTTTACTTGTACTCAGAGTACATTTCCACACTTTCTCCTATTTTCTCTCCCTACTTGCATAGAAAACCTTATTTCCCTCTCAGATGTTCAGACTATGATGCACTGGGATTTTACATCATTACCCAGTCTGGAGGATCTATCATCCAAAAACCCCTTCCAAATGCAGGAAGGCTTCTCCTACCAATTTTAGCATCTGCAATACAGACAGGAAACATTAATATCAGGCTAAAAAAATCAGTAATGTCAACATTTCTAAGCTGAACTGCTTACGTTAAAATCATTACCAAGAGAAATTGGTGTAGGCACTGACATTAACCACTCTAAAGCCACATTCATTCTTCTGGGAGAAAAACCTATACATAGAGATCATTTTTTAGAATTAGGTACATACTGAACAGCAAGACCAGGTTTTTTATTAGCATGGCAAATGTAGCCAGCAAGATTCTGGATGGAAAAGTGCAGCAGCATCTGGGAATTTATGGAGCTGATCTGCTGAGATATGAGGGACTGGAACAGCAGTGTGAGTACCTGCCCATTCCTTTGTCAGGTAACTTGGTTATGAACATGTCTGTTCTGGTGAATATGAATTATTTATGCTTCATCCATAGTTTGTTATAGCAATTGTTAAGTAAGCAGATAGTTATGAAAGGTTTAAATTCACAGAAAAGGAACATGACTAATCCTCACAGGAAAACCAGGTTTGAGGACGTCAGACTGATTGTGCACCCACTGACATAGGATTAAAGCAAGCAGAAATCTGCATGCAGATTCAACCTACAGAAATATGTTCAAACACATCTCTGCATAATCTACCTGTACATGCAGGCAAACAGGCAGACTTACCTGCAAAGAGATAAGACCTATAATTACAGCGATGGCTTCACTTGATTTTACAAGCAATAGAGATAACCTTTGAGTACCCAGGCACTGGTGTGTGATAAATATCTATACAACAACGCAATGAGAGTACACACA
>NW_008239139.1:2508213-2517920 GCF_000691975.1 Corvus brachyrhynchos | reverse complement strand
ATTCCTGCTTTACAATGTTCGGTCAGGATAGCTTCTATTTTGTGTCCAACCTCTTTATCACTGCTAGATAGAGTCGACCTAAATCCATGAAAAACTTATCCATAGATCTTAAAGCACTTCATAAAGATTGATCGGTATTATTTTAGCTCATGGATGTGTAGAAGATAGGCCAAAACTCATGCAGGGGGCTACAAGTCTTTAACCACATGCAACTAATCATGCAACCCTTCATGCAACAACCCTAATTGAGAAACATAGAATCGTAAAATCATTTTGGTTGGAAAACGCCTCTAAAATCATCTAGTCCAACCATTAACGTAATACTGCAAAGTTCTACTACTTAACCATGTTCTTAAGTGCCACATTTACATGTATTTTACATGTAAAATGGGACGCTGATTCCACCACTTCCCTGAGCAGCCTGTTCCAATGCTTGTCAACCCTTTCAGTGAGGAAATTTTTCCTAATATCCAATCTAAAACCCTGCTGGCACAACTTGAGCCCATTTCCTCTTCTCCTACTGCTTATTTCCTTGGGAGAAGAGACCAACTCCCACCTGGCCACAACCTCCTTTCAGGGAGTTGTAGAGGGCAAAAAGGTCTCCCCTGAGCCTCCTGTTCTCCAAACTAAACACCCCCAGCTCCCTCAGCCACTGCTCATAGGACTTGTGCTCCAGACCCTTTACCAGCTCCGTTGCCCTTCTCTGGACACGCTCCAGCACCTCCATGTATTTCTTGTAGTGAAAAGCCCAAAATTGGACACAGAACTCGAGGTGGGGCCTCACCAATGCCCACCCAGCACAAGAGGACAATCAGTTCCCTGGTCCTGATAGCCTCACTACTGCTGAAACGAGCCGGGATGCCGTTGGCATGCTCCTGAAATCCCAATTAACTTCTCTTCGTGTTGCGCTCTCTGCACGCAGCAGATTCACTTCGGGAAGAAACCACTAGAGGTCAGGCAGGATATAATCATGCCCGCAATGAGAAGGGAGATTGTTCAGAGTGCCATTAACAAGAGAAATGAGGGACCAGAATGACACTTAGATTAAAAAAAAATAAAATTAAATATTGGCTACTTTTCATGTCAGGAAACAAAACTGTGCTCTTGAAAACTGATATATTCAAGACAGATCACATGCACTGGTATGAAGTTATCAGAGAGGAAACAGTTTTATTAGATAGAAAACTGGCATGCAGGTAAATACAGGCATTCTATATAAATTGAAGTTGATCACAGTAAACACAGTTGCTGAACAAACCCTCGGAAAGCACTCAAATCTACCCAAAGTTTACTTGTTTACTGTATCTTCAGTTGCCACCTGAAACAGGTTTTCCACATTGCTTTCATTATACAAAGGTGTGTCTGGACAGGACAATACGTAGAAAAACACTGTAATACTCTTTTTTCTCCTCTGAATAAGAAATGCAGTCCAGTCTTGGAATACGTGTAGAATATCACACTGAAATGAGCACAATTGTTCAGCAGCTGCTTCCCTGAATCTCCCACTCAGTTGTCCCTGTTCTGGTGAGCTCCTCAGGGACATCTATTCCTTCAGTGGAAATGGATGAGTCAAGCCCATGGGCTCACACGTGACCACTCCCTGTCACAAAACCAGTGGCACCACTCAGTGGGAGAGCTGATCTGCAGCTGCCAGGGCCTCCTTTAGCCTCACAGAATTCCCTGGCCACAGGAACAGCGCTGCTTCTGATGAAAATATCCCTCCCCTCTGATATACCTGCTCCTATTTCCCTGCGCCCTCTACAGGGCTGTAAGCTCAAAGGCGAGGTAGCATTTTGTACTTCAGAGTATGTTTTAGAGAACTTCCTTAAACAATCATGTTTCTTTTTCCCCTGTGCCACTTCACTACCTGGTGCACTCATCATCCTGCCTGATTTGCAGCTGAGTACTCTAATAGCACTTCTATATTTCTTGGAAGCTTATTTCCTAGGAAGCATTTAAAATAATTCCACCAATCCTGACATTAAGGTAGGCTGAGTTATCAAAAAGAAGGCTACAGTAGCTTTGGTTTGTTTACTCATTTGCAAATAGCCATATTTGTTTTATCAGCTACCATATCCTGTGTGAATGGAAGAAATGATTGAAAACTCAGTAACATTTACTAAGCTTCACATCTAACTGTATCTCCTACATTCCTAATTCAGTATACATCTGCAAATCTATATTTAGTGATACCTGTCTCTGATAGCTCTGTCAAAACCAGCACATGCAGCAGAAATATCACTTTATTCAAGTTAGCCAAAATCTGTAGAGGTACTTGCCATCTACGGGACTGTGAGACAGTCTGAAGTCTGTAAGTTCTTAATGGTACCAGGCAAAAAAAGAAACACAAAAAATTTACACCTACTTGCCACAATATGATGGGAAATAAAAAAAGAAAAACATGCAAACATATGTTACTTATTAAAAGAGAATCTGCTAATCTTTTACTGATAGCTCATGTCATCTTTAACAGATATTAAAAAGTAAGTCCTACATCTTCTATTTAGCTGCTTCAATGTCAGAACCAACATTACACAAACTAGGAAAAACTGGGAACCTTTCTGTTCTGATTTATATCTCAACAGATACACATAATGTCTAATTGCTGCCTGTAATGGTGTGAACTTGTTTCTGAAGCTGTGGCTCATAGTGACTCCATTATTTGCCTCTTACCACTATGAACAGGGTCTACAGAGACAAACTGAAAAGTGCTACTGAAATCTGCTCTGGTTCCTGTGTCCCAGTGCATTTTATATATCTGTCATTGCTGTTTTAATACTTCTAAACCATATGCATAGCCAAAATCCATGCATACTTCAGTTTCCTTAGATTCAAACAAAAAACCACCCCTCAAAAAAAAAAAAACAACCCAACCAAACAAAACAGAGAGGGCCAAATGTTCATCATTTTCATGGAGAAGAGGAACAAGGAAATACACAAACACAGGAAAAGTCATTGTTTTTCTTGTTTGTATTTCTACCACCACTGCTAAGCCCTGAATTTCACATTGCATAGCAGCTGGAAATTGGAGAGTAACACCTGGTGGATGGATAGAGAAATAAATGTCACATGTCTGTGCACAGGCTTTATTATTACCATGTGCACAATGTAATCTGCAATTGCCTTTCAAACGGGAACTTTGAGAAAACACTCTAAATACTCAGTTGGGTGCTATTAGTGATTCTGCAAGATAAAGAAGACCATGCCAGAAAGAGGGAACAGATATGGGATAAGGCATATACAGCACGTGTTGTTTTATCCAGATAGGCAGTATTAACACACTGCTCCTAAACTGCATCCCCTCTGACAGAAACAGAGTAGGGACCTCCACAAGAACAGTGACAGAGCTCCTGAGCATATTGACTGGAGGGAGCAAAGCATGCATAAAAATGGCTCTGCCAATTCATGGTGGATGAGCACAAAGCATTAAGATTATCTATAGCTGCAGAAATATTCCGGGCATAGGACTCTCCCTCTCCTTTTCCATGCTGAGACTTTAGAACTTCATGAATCTGCTAAGGAAATAAACAGAAGTGTCCATTAGCATATGCTTGGTTAACTGACAGGACAAAGAAACCGTAAGAATCAGGAGGGGCTACAATAACCAGTCTTTTCCATTAGTGAGGGTAACGCAGGCACTTTGGGAGGCACAGGACAGCATAGTGCAGAGGCACCTGAGCTGGCTCCACTGCTGCAGCCAGGCATCTCCTAGGATAGAAACAGCAATGCAGATGTGTGCAAAGGGCACACAGTGATGGAGAGCTGCAGTCTGTTAACAGTGGTGATGGCTGTACCCTGTCACCGTGCCTGTCGCCACTAACATCAGCAGCTGTGCTCCTGGAGTGTGACATGCACACAACATGAGCAATCTGACAGAACACACTGAGCATTACTTAGCTGTTCTCACTATTAAGGTGAAAGATAAAATTTTAAGCCATTTCAATTTAGGATGGCATTTAGTCCTTCCACTACCTGCTAGGACAGTGAAGAATACAGCAAAAACATCCCTTGGGAAGACAGAAGGGGCAGCACTGCAACACAATATTGCTCCAGACTGTACTGTACCAGAGATCTGCTCCAAACTGAAAGCAAAATGTTTCATAATCCATACAATCCATGTAGCAAGATGAAATATACACCCACTCGAGGAAGCTATTCCCTTTTGCAAAAGGAGGCACAAACTCTTACATAAATAGGTTATGGCAAGAGCATTTACCACAGTTCCGCCTCTGTTAATATAAAGGGATAGCCCATGTATTAAATAGGAAATGGACAAGAGAAAGGGAGGAATATGGAAAGAAAGAAATACGGAAAGAAATACGGAAAGAAATACGGAAAGAAAGAAAGAGAAAGAAAGAAAGAGAAAGAAAAAAAGAAAGAAAGAAAGAAAGAAAGAAAGAAAGAAAGAAAGAAAGAAAGAAAGAAAAGAAAAGGATCAAGAATGAAAAGGAAAAAGATAAAAAAACCCCCAGCTGTTGCTTCAAAGTAAGGAAAAGGTGGCTGATTAGAAATGGACACTAAGTCGATATGGTTAGCTGAAAAACACTGGAGAGATCTCAAGCACGGCATTTTTAGTTGATATATCCTGTCTGATTTTTACAGGAAAAACACAACTCGAGACATGATTGAAATATAAATGATGTAAGAATATGGATAGTTATTGTGAAATAAGAACTTTTTCATTAATGTAGAAAACCAAACTTTTTCAGAGCTGTGCCACAAACAAAAATTTGTAGTGTGCCTAAGGCCTTTTTTGCATGTTTCCAAACATATTTATTTTTTGAAAGAAAGAGCGTGAAAAAACAGGATATGCTCCTTTTTTGTGAAGAAATCTACTTGTGAACACAGTATCCTTTTTTTTTTTTAATTCTCTCCAAAGGCATGTAATAACAACTATAACTAATTCCTTACACTTCTCTATTCTGCTTCTCATCATATGATTGTCAGGAACAACCACATCAACCATATATTTGTAATATTTTTCACTGATATAACATTCTCCACCTGAGATTCTCAAGGCTCTCCACAATTGTAGAAAAGTATTGAATTATGGATGTGAAAGTGAAGGCATAGGAAATTATGGCTGGGACAACTGAGTCTCCCTGTGGCACTGTGTGACTGTTATTGCCTGTTGTTTGTTAAACAGTCCTAGTGAACAAAGCAAAAACTTGTTCAAAATAAGGAAGTTATTGTCCTTGCCCTGATATTTATACAGAGATATGTGGCTTATCAAACACATTAGTATGTTCAAAATATTCCTCAAAGTATTAAACTATATAAATTAGCACAAACATACATAACTGAATGAGGGGGGGTTTGTGTTGTTGGTGGGGGTTTTTTTAAATTTTTTGGTTGGTTGGGGGGTTTTTGGTATTTGTTTTGGTTTGGTTTTTTATCCTCTGATGCTTACCAGACAACCAGTATAGCTGTGACCAGCCTACACTAGACCAGGACCATACTGCTCTGAAAATGCACATCTCAGGGTGGAACCAGAGGTCCCTACTTTATTATGATACTGAGTGGACTACAAGCATAAATTTTTCACTAGTGTTTCCAAATGCTCAAATATTAAATCCCCTGTGTATAATCTGTATGATTAATTTGGACATTCTGAACTTGAAAACTGTCGTTTCGATTAAAGCAGATTTATTCCCCGCCTCATAATCAAAACCTCCGTAGTTTCTAGAACAATGACAGTTTGCAGTACACACACAGACTATACACACTGTAATATCTGTGCCCAATACTCAGGCAGCTGCATTTGCTTCTACTGCCTACTGCTAGACACATAAATAGTGATCCATAAAACATTCAAAGAGTAGAAATACAGCATACTTCTGCTTTTTTACATGAGTGAAATAAATGCTCATCTCTCATTTTTTAGCTTAAGATACTTGAATGAAGGTCGTTCATCTTGTGACTTGGGTTGAAAGTGGAGAGTTTCAGATAGTGCTTAACACACTTAAAATATGAGACTCTTTCAAAAATAGCAAGATTTGGAAGCCAGCAGTCAATGTCTCTCCCATGTTCAAAATCTTGCCACCATGAAAAAGAGAGTCTCAGGAAATTCTTAGTAAGGCTAAGGAAACCCTAACACACGACGAAGTACATAGTCCATGAGTGGAAAATTGCAGATCTAGCAAGCAAGAGATTCTGAGGCAGCTTCTTTGAAACTTTTAGGCATTTTCTTGTTTGTTTGTTCTACTTCTGGTATTACCCAACCTCTCCAGTCCTTCTTTCACCCAACATATAAATGACACACATTTATGCTCGCTTTCCAAATGCAACTTTCACACAGACACTTTTTCTGAATTAGGCTAAAAATACATGCATAGGTGTAATTTTTTTTTTCTCAATGGCCATCATTTCTACAAAAGGCAGAATTTTTCTATCCAATTCTTCCATAAAGAGCTGGGAATTTTCAGTTTTCTAAATGCTTGTAAAATCTAGAAATTCACTTATGGTATTACTCTAGGCAGCTGAGAAAATGCAATAATAATAACAATAATAATAATAATTATTATTTATTTTCATTTAACCAAAAAAATCACATTGGTATCACTTTTAGTAGTCAGTTGTTTATTGCTTTAACTAGGATTGCTGTGAGGGAAATGATGTTGCTTACATTTCCTCTTTGTTAGTATCAGTCCCTAATGCATCCAACTCTCATTTGCTTACTAGCAGAAGATTTCACCTTTGTCAGCACTGCACAGGCTGCTGCTGTGGAAAAAAAACCAAACTGCATCCTATTCAGCCTCTGGCCCCAGCAGCAAAGCTTTGGGCTAAGTTCTCCCGATTGTGATGCTCATCTATCCTGAACAGCCCCTTGCTTTGGAACAGAGATGTGTTGACACTCACTGCCAGCGTGGCACAGTTAAATACCCTGATGCTTGACCCTTCATTGCAAAAGTTTGCTTGAAGGCAATTCCAGCCTCCAAAGGAAAATCAGGGACTGATCCTTTTCAGTCATCCCTTGTGAGACTGCAGATGGAAT
The DNA here is from genome assembly GCF_000691975.1 of Corvus brachyrhynchos. NCBI lineage: Eukaryota > Metazoa > Chordata > Aves > Passeriformes > Corvidae > Corvus > Corvus brachyrhynchos. The sequence continues at coordinate 2,510,926 of NW_008239139.1, read as the reverse complement.
ACTGCTTCCAGGTTTGCACTTTCCGGGGTAAAAAATGACAAGGACATATTGGATTGAGTCCATTGGAAGATGACCAAGCTGATAAAATGACTTAAACAACTGACATGTGAGAAAAAGCTCAAAGGAATTGGCTTGTTTGGCCCTGAGTTGACAAGGTTAAGGTAGGGGGATCTTACTGCTATCTTCACCCATCTCATGAGAATACATAGAGAAGATAGAGAGAAAAAACATTCGTGAAGAGGTAGGTAGAGGATAAGAGGTAACAAAAAGTTACAGGAGTGAAATTTTGATTAGAAAGAAGGACTTTTTGTTTGTTTGTTTTGTGAAAGCAGTCAAACATCAGAATCAACTGCCAGAAAAAGTTGTGGTTTCATCACACTTTGAGATACTCAGAACTTGACTGGTTCCCCTGAGCAGCCTCATCTAAATTAGCCCTGCTTTGAGCAGGGATTAGATCAGGTAACCTTCAGAGGTTCCTTCCAATCTAAATTATTCTGTTTCTAGAATTTTATTACTTTGATTTAGAGAAATAACAGAGATTATCAAAAGATAATTCCTTGAACTTCCATTTCCTATGAACTGCTCCTGAAAAGAGAGATTATATTATAGAAAAGAAAGGTAACTTCTCTTGTGTGAGGCACAAAGATTTTAGTTCACTTTAATCATGGAGAATAGAATAATGTAACAGTGACTTATATGCATACTCTCATAAATAAAAGAAGGTGCAGTACTTAGATGTGAAATAAATGATGAAAACTGTAATAATGAAAGAATGGAAACCTACAGCCAAAAGGAGACTTGTACTCTGTGTTAATAAATAAGCCCAGCCTGGTTATTTATTATGGGTCAGACTTCCAAACCATTATTCACCTTCTGATTTGGCTGAGAGTATTTGTCAGATTTGGATGAATCATCCTTTGGTTCAGTTTTCAGAGCCAGCCCCTTGTTTAGCAATTGCTAATTGTGTTTACTAAACAGTGTGCAAGGAAAAGGCATTTCCACTCCATGGGAAGATGCATTTCCACAGAATTACACCCTTCCTCACCACCAAAGGGTGGGCCCCAAGTGACTTTCCGAGGTCCAGCCTCATTGGGATTCATGAACACGGCCCACAGAACTGGCGCTGTATGTCTGACTTTGTCTGCCTCCTCTCCTATTTCAAGTTCAACAATGAATACAGTCAATAATTGTTGAGTTTCCCTGTCTGCAAGCCTTGCTTGACCTTGGGAAAGAAAAAATAACTCTTATTTCCTTTTCCTTTCCACTCCCTCTTCCTTCAGTATAAATACAACAAATTAATAAACAGAAAGAAAATCAATTGTCCAATTTTCACCCGTCACTCCTAGATCTCTTGTGTCAGTCCCATAACTTTATCTAGGTTGCTATCTGTCACTTTTATTATTTTCTCCTCAACAGACTGAAATCTATATGATGATATTTTATAATACTGCTTGGCTGTTGTTGCTGAACTAACAACTGTTGTGTATGAATTGTTCAGGATTACATAAAGGGAATATAATAAGTATGAGATCAAACTCATGTTTTTAAATAAAACCTGAAATGGGACCAATATGTATCAAGTCTCTTTCTTGGATTTTTATGTTGTGTTTGTTCTTTGGGTTTTGTTGGTTTGGTTTGATTTGTTTTTTTATTTGGATAGCTGAATTAATTAGATTATCTTTTAGTCTGTTTGTGTACTGTATTTATGATTTATACAAGTGGATACATTATAGAATACCAACAGTGTATAACTGACTTCAACAGTGAATTCCAATTTGTTTATTGAAACAGAGTGGGACACTTTAGCAGTAATTTAGGACTTCAAAACAGAGCTTAACCAGTAAGCAGAAAGCTGAATTTTATCTCAAAGGAAATAACAGGGCTAGAAAAGACACAGTTCATTGATCTAGCAGTCTTCCTATGCTTTAACTCATTATCATAGAATGACAGGTTCACAGAATCATAGGATGGTTTGGGTTGCAAGGACCTTAAAGATATATCTAGCTCCAACCCCTGTGCCACGAACAGGGACAACTTACATTAGAACACATTGTGCCAAGCCCCATCCAATTTGGTCTTGACACTTCCAGGGATGGGCCATCTGTCAACTTCTTTGGGCAATCTGTTCCAGTGCTCCATGACCCTCACAGTAAGGAAATTCTTCCTAATCTGTGCATTTTCATACTGTCTCCAGTCACCTGGAGGTATTCAAGGAAAGACTGGATGTGGCACTCAGTGCCATGGTCTGGCAGACGTGGTGGTGTTAGGTCACAGGTCGGACTAGATGACCTCAGAGGTCTTTTCCAACTAAACTGATTCTGTGATTCAGACTGGCCACAGTCACTGCAGAGCAGCTCCAGCTCCAAGGGTGCTTGGGATGCTGTTTGCCAGGGGGGATTAGGAAGAGCAGCTGCCTGCTGGCAGACAAGCCTGAGTCACACAACAGGCTGCATGTTCCACAAGCAAAACATGTGGCTTCGCAAAACAGATGCAACCGCTGAGTGCCAACATACTAATTAACCACCACATCCTTCCTTTCATGTCTTCCCGCTGATGCTTTAGAAGCATTATGGTAATTATCCGCAGCTCAGAGCCTCGGGGTTTGCAGAACAGCTATTCAGACACGCGGTTTCCTCAGCGGGAGCAGACTCCGAGGCCGGAGCCCGCGGCCCGACCGTGTCCGGCTGAGCTCGGCAGGGCCCGGTCATGGCGT
>NW_008239139.1:2485513-2507701 GCF_000691975.1 Corvus brachyrhynchos | reverse complement strand
CTGAGCTCTGTGCGGAGCTGGGGGCCCCCTCCCCCTCCGCGGGGCCTCTCAGTTCCTGGGCTTCCTCCTTCCCTCCTGCCCCCAGCCGCCCCTCGCGCCTGCCGGTGGAGTTATTCTGTGTCAGTACGTGAAACTTAAATGGATTGACAGCCAGGATCCCAGCCCTGCCTCGCTGATCTCGTGTGGATTTGTGGCCTCGGTTTGGTTATCCTTCCCCCCTGTGCCTCGGGGCTCATCCTTAATAGGGTGATGCTAAGCTACCGGGTGTGCTGAGGCTTAATTCATTAACCTTCTGGGAAGTGTGTTGATACCTAGTTAGGGCGAGTGCTGCAGGAACAGCAGACACCTGTGTGATGGTTGAACAGTCCTCAGGTACGTGGCAGTATTTGAAAGCTGCATTCTGTCCTCATTTGCCTTCTCCTGTCACTGAGGTGTGTGGGAAAAGTGCATAAGAGCAACATTCTGCTTCAGTGAATCCTTACTGTTCAGGAATATTGTCTGGGAACTTTTACACCAGAGCAGAGGTATACATATAATTTACCTGTAATTATTTAGATCTTCAAACAAGTCAGTGATTGTCTTTGGGAACTTGACACATGCTGACACAACTTGCCGTGATGATTTAAGTCCTTTCTACTCCAGCTGTCAACTCACAAACTTGTAGCGCTTCTGGCAAAAAGAAAAGTGTGCAAGTACTTCTAGCTGCTTTAGTACAAAGTCCAACAGCTTAGCCTGAATAGTCTTCTCTGACAGTTCCAGCTAAGCTTCTGGACTTTGCGTCGAAGTGGCTGTGCACTCACATGCTCTGTGTATAAAGTTCTTGAGGAAGTAGCTGGGAATAATGTAATTATCCCACTTCAGCTGTTTGCTAAAGGCTGTGTACCTGTGTCTATGTAATAAAGTTGGGTAGTCCATTAGTATGTCTAATATCGTCTCAGATCTGGGGACTTGCAGAGCATGTCATTAGCATATTTGGATTCTTCCTACAGCTTTTAAAGGATTTCCATGTGAATCTAGAAAATTCACTATACACTAATAATTACTGGATCCTTGTGTATCTTTTGCTGAGGCAATAACTTTGGCAATAACTGTCTTGGTTCAGTTTATATCTACAAGTTCACTACAGTACTAATTAGAAAGCTTTTTTTATATTCCCACTCTTCCTGAGTGGCATTGCGACTCGTGTAGCAAAATGGATTTATGTGATCACTCTTCATCTGCTTCAGTGCAGAGTCAAATACTTGGTTCCATCTGCTACTGAAGGAGGCTTGAACCAGCCTGGATGCTGCTGTAGTAAAGAGGCTGAAGGCTGTCATCTAACTGCACTAATGAGGCAGAAATCCTTAAAAGAGAGATACTTACTGGGATTAGATGATTCAAGTAAAAGAGGCCTGCAATCCTTGAGCAATCTTACGTTGCTTGTAATGTAGAAGGTGAATAAACTCTGGGAATTTTCTGTTGGTTTGTGATCTAATTGTAGTCATACTTTTCTCCCACTTGGAAGTATGTGTTCTATCTTCAGTTGTTAACCTACAAGAAGTCAAATGTTTTCAGTCTTTTCTGTTTCTTTGACAGACTGTGGGCTAGTAAACTCTCAGGCTGGTTTCCTGTGGAAACAACGCTTATATAAGCAAGCTTTGACTTATCCTCATCCTTCCTAGTGGTTTGTTAAATTTTTTTGTCTAATTTTTTGTAAGTTTTACACAGGCACAGGTAGGTGGGTTTTGGGAAGGTAAATGAAATAGAGGTAGATGCCTTCAGGGAAGAAAAGAGTACAAGAATGAGTTTATGTTTTACTGTACAGCAGGAAATGTACATTGAAGAGGGGCAAGAGAACTCTGTAAATCATCTGAATGTAGGAGAAGCCTCAGCTGGAACTTCACATTCTCAGTTCTGAGATTAATGAATTATGTGAAGGCAAATCATGCTTTGGTAGCTAGAGTTCTCAGGAAAGTGTTCTGTGCTGTATGTTCTTTCTGACTTTGTTCCTTATCAGTTATGTGGCTTCTGCTCCCTGCTGCTTTCCTGCTCTTATGTATGATTTCATGTTCAGGAATTTTACTTATATAAACTTTGCAGTGGCAGAAATTTCCTCTCCCTGTAATGGGGGAGGCAGTCATATATCTTACTGACTTCATTTTCGTAAAATTCTTCCTTGTCTATCTTCCTGAAACTTTTGTTTCCCAACTTCTCATTTGTTTGGTTTCTTGTTCTAGTCTTGTTTCCTCATTATTTGTTTGGAAACAATACAGCCTTTAACTACAATCTTGCAGCTTTTCCACCAATTACCACATGAAGGGTTTGACCTCTGATTTTGTTTCATGTGTGAATGGCAAGGCTTGAAATGCTAACTAGATGAACCTGGGTGGTTTAAAAATAATAGTATAAATGGATGTTATCAGCGGGACTGTAGGAGTTGAACTCTTAATCAGCCATGACTTTTCTTCACTTGTGTGTAATAAGCTGTGGAGGTTCTGTCTTTAGAGTCATCTCTTTTGTTCTTTTATCTGAGGTTTGGTTAGTAAGTACCAGGGAGAATGTTTCTGCCACTTCAACAGTTCCTGGACAAAGAAAGGATATAGAAACAGAAGCAAGAGTCTCCATTTGCATTTTATGTATTTCTACATAGGGATCTTGCATTCTCCTGAACACACTTTCTTCAGGAAAAAAACTTTTCACAGAAAGAGTAGTTCTGAGGGGTGGCAATGAAACAGGCAGTGCCAAATGATCCTGCTTTGTTGCTTAGCAAAAGACGTCTTAGTGCTGCTAGTCTGCGTTTGGCAGATATTGTTGGCTTCTATTTGATGAAAATATGAAAGATTATTTTTATCATTTGAATCGTCTTATAAGACTTCTTTCTGTTTCTGTAAGAGACATCATATTAGCATCTACATTTCTCAGCTTGCAACACTATCAACTTTTTCTTTATGGTAAATGTAAATTTCTCCTGAAATACTGTATCTAGTGTGTTATGCCAACAGTTAAGTAGTGTCAGCTATTTTTATGATGACTAGATTAAAAAGTAGTTTTTACTGTTTGCTTTCTTTGATATCTTCCTTTTGAATATAGCCAGCATATGTTGGCTTCAGAGGTGCATACAGGAATCTAAGGGATTGAAGGAATTCTGCACTCTTCCCACATACATCCACTCAAATTTTTAAAATTCCTCAAGAAAGCAGAGACTTCTGTGGGAACAGATGAATGTGCAGTTTAATGGATGAGGAGGACCCACGCAGCTGAGAGAAATTTACCTCCCTCGAGGTAGGGAGTGGGTTAAAAAGTACTAGTTAGAAGAAGAGCAAGTTACATTAAGCCTACAGAATTTCTTAACATGAATGATGTTAGCTCTTTTTCCTTTTCTTTAGTCTTCTTCCCCAGTAGAATTAGATTAAACTATGCAGTTGCTTAGAAAGGACTTACTTCTCTGTCAGTATGTGCACAAAGCATTTCCAATCAGCAGTAGATTTGAGGCTACGTACAATTTCTCTTACTCACTAGGCATAAAGTTTGTGGCGAGATAAACTTAGATTTGTAGGAAAGGCTTCAATAAAAGTTTGTTCTGAAGTGATTTCATCTCCTGTAGCTTAACTGAGAATTCCCCAGTTCATGAGCTGCTTTAATCCCTTACATCGTTTCCTAAACCTACCACTGCTTACAGTTAAGTTTGGTAAATCAACTAACCTAATACCATAAGAAGATAGGACAGGCAGCCAAACTGGAAGCACCAGATTTTTACTGCTCAGAGGACTGGGAGGTTGAAGTGATGGTTGGCTGTGAAATGGATGTTTGTAGAAAGTGGTCTAATAGGCACTTCTGGTGTGGAGTCTTGTTTTTTTTTAAATAACAAAACAAACAAAACCAAATTCCTGGAGGATCTCTGGTAACTCATCTGGACAACAGCTACCACCTATGTTGAGAAATGCATATGTCTTGAGAAATGCATAAAACTTGGCTACTGCTATAAACTAACTAGAGTGGCTAAAATTAAAAAAAAATGTTTAGAAGCCCCTTTTTGAAATAGAAGCAGCAGTCAGGGGTATAGTTAAGTGTTGTGAAAAAGAGAAGAGACTTCAATATATATCTGCAAGAAGAAAGATTAACATGGAGGAATAAATAGCTTTTAATTCTCGGAGGTAACCTCTGTTCTTTTCAGTGTCCATTCCAACGACTTCTACACCTTCAGTTACAAACTAAATGAAAATGAGTACTTAAATGGTTGCTATATATGGTGGATAACTTGGCTTACAGATAAAGCATACCACGGATACATTGAAATTCACCTTGTCTCACCATGCTGAATGCTGAAGTGTGCATTATTATTATTATGGCTACATTGATACCTGGATTGCCTCTGGTCGGGTAACAGGTTTCCTGCTCTTGAGTGACAGCCTGAAAGCCTGTCTGGATTACAGTGCAGGGTAGCTACACCTCACTAGTATGTCCAGGAGCATATCAGAGCTAGCCCTGACCTGGGAGCTGCTGGACTGAGCTTTTTCCCTGTGGGGCCTCTTGGATGTCTCTGTATTGTAACAACAATTCTACTATGTAGGTTTGTCTTTATCTGGAGATTCTAGGACTTCTGTTATTTTCCACTTGATTACTGTTGAGTCTGCTGAAGTGTGATTGCTAAAGATAATTCTGTTTTACTGCTTAGTTCTAATTAAACTTGGTGTTCAATTTACATTTCGCAAATTTGAACATGATGACCTGAATCTTTCTTTTATGTAACAAGAGTTGTTTGCTACTGTAAGCTGCTGTTAGCAGGTTTCATATTCATGGTGGAGTTTCTCTTAACTAAAATACCAGGAATGTACTAGAAAAACTTTCAGAAAAACACAGCACGTCTCCCACTTCTAAGTAGTGTGTACAATAAAATGAATGAAGCTGTTGAAAACCACCTCTTCAGGATGGCTAATTAATTTCCACAGTCTGATCCAAGAGAGTCTGAGGACATGTGGCAAAGAATTATTCACAGATATTAATAGTTTGTGCATCAGTTCTTAAGTAGTTTATAGGAACAGCATGGAGTAACAAACTTGCCTGTAAACCTGGCATTGCAGTGGAATGTGTGACTCAGTGCCTGAATGAACATCCCAGGATTCTCAAATCTGTCCTCTTTGTGAAGATACAGATAGAATTGATTCTTCATCCATTTCAATTTGAAATGTAAATGGAGCTCATTCCAGCTGTGATCATTTGAATGATCATGAATCTGGAACTGCTAAATGTAGTATTTTCTTTGAGGTATTGATGTCAGGCTGTGGTGATTTTGTTCATTGAGTTCTGCTCTGAAAGTCTTGGTGGCTTTAACATATTGCCTAAGTGATTCATAATTGACCTTCCTATGCTTAAAAACCCCAAGTTAAGTACTTCCTCACTTGATTCTGTCTGGGCTATTCTTACCATGCTGACTTGTCCTGTGCCTAATGTATGGTTGCTGCAAAAAGTAGAGTTATTAAGACCAGATTGTAATAAAACATTGAATTTAAACTTTTTTTTTTTTGCTGATGTGCTAATGTATTCCATTCCCTAAATTGAAAGCAAATTTTATCTCTGAAATGTATCCTGTTTTGTCCAAGTTTGTGGTATAGAGCATATGCATTCCTAAGTATGACAGTCAAAGTTGAGAATAGGTTATGAATAACAATCAGAGAATGCAGTGATGTGAGGAAAATATTTACTTCTACTACTGCTTTCCTTCTTTCTGCCTTCCCTTATTCTAACCACGTTTTTTCCTCTTGTATCAGTTTTATCTTTAATAAATCCTTGTTTTTCAAGCCTAGCTCAGTTAGTTAATTTTGACTTCAACAAGAAGGCTTACAGGAGATAAGCTAAGCTTTCTAAAAGTCCAAGAGAACAGTGAGTTCTCTAAAAGTCCAAGAGTTCTGCAGTGGTATGTATCTGTATCCATTTGGAATAGCATATGGAAAGTTGTGTTAGATGTGAAGATTGTGCATTGGATGTTGACTTGGGTACCATGGCATTGGTGACTCATGCAGGCCACGTAAGTAAAAATACTGAATGAGTGGGTCTAGCAGCAGTGTCCCAATGCATAAATAAGGATTCCTTTGAATAGTTCTCAATAGACCAAACAATTTCCATGTGCTTTTTCTGAAGGACCGTAGGCTTAGCTGGTAAGATACCAAGACTTGAAGGTCAAATATTCTACTTAAGTTCAAGGAGAACATCATGGACTCAGGGTTCTCATGTCCAAGAATTTTTATGTCTGATCAAAGGTCAGAAGAGAAAATTTAGGAAAGATACAGAAAACTTGCGGATGTATACAGCTGTATTGCTAAAGTCAGGGATACAGTTTTGTGTGCAGCATCAGTTGAGTTTAGAAGGGTTTTTTATGGCTTTATGTTTATGCTTGTTTGAACTTCTGAATGTGTCCATGCAAAAGTGTGAGCAAAGTTACTTCTTTCTACCTAATGTGCCCACTTCTCCAGTTGAAGGCTTGTGTTATTCCTAACTTTTCAACCCCTCTGTATCAAAATGAATGTTGAATTTCCCAGGACGATTCTGTGGAAAGAAGCAGTTGTCATTTCCATAGACAGATCTGTTGCTAGGACAAAAGCATGAACTGGAATTAGTAAGTGCCAATAACTGACCGGTTGGTTATACAACAGTTGTTTTTCTTACAAGTTGCAGTTTCAGCAGTTTTGAACAATTAGATGTTTTTCTGCTTTAGCTCATTATGAGGAGGGGCAGGTACAAATCAGTGCAGCTCATATTAAAATGAGTTTAAAACCTTTATTGGGGGCTGGGTATGATATTGATTTCTTTTTAATAGCATACTGATGTTAAAGCCTGTGTTGATTGGGACCAGTGATGGCAAATTCTACAATCACATGCTAGAGATGGGGAGGGAAACAATACTTCCATTTAAATGGTTAAGGAACTGGTATCTGTAGTGTTGCTGCCTTGACTTGGAATGCAGTCAGTACTAATAAGTCTTACTGAACAAGCTACAGTTCTCCTCTTAATTCTCTGTTTCATTGGAATGTACTCGTGTGTGTTTTGTGGGGTTTTTTTTTGTTGTGGATTTTTTTATTTGGACTTCTCCCCCCCCTTCTTTTTAATAAAGACGAGGATAGCAAATAATTTGTTTCCTCAAAAGCAACTGAAATTCTGATGAAAGAGAGTAGAAAGGGAAAGAAAAATATGGTCTTGAAAACTCATAATGCACATGAAATACGGCTTTGAAGTAGCTGGGGGGACTTGGGGTTTGGTGCTTTTAGCACTTTGCCCATTTTTAGAGTCTTTGTTAGTATTTCTTATGCAGTGTAATTCTGTAGCTCGGTTCAGATACATTGTCTGCCAAGGGCATTGCATTTCTCCAAAGAAAGAATTTATGTGTCTTTCTTGCTGCACCAAGAATTAAAATACGCAGTTTTGTCTTCACTTGTATACATTGCTGCCTTCCTCGCTGGTTACAGGCCAGAAGGGAAATGGGGAAATCATTTTACTTAGCTTTCAGCCATGCTTTGGAAATCAAAGAGAGTAATTGCACGTGATGGCTAATAAACTGAGCAGACCAAATCATCACTGCCTAGGTGTTCTGGAGACGGCCCTGTCACTCTTTTCAGCCAAAGTTCAAAGAATGTTCTGAGTCAGTTTATACAACAAAATTGTGTGCTCAAAGTTTCTGATGAGCTAAGATCAAGTCTTGATAATTGCTGTTGAATGACTGATATTGTCGTTTCCCAAACTCGGGTCGTTTATGAACTTGCTTTTTAACACACGTGTGACCTATAAATTAGTGATTACCTTCAAGCAGGAAAGATGAGCTGTTAGGCCATTTGAGACAACAGATAGAGAGCTGTCCATAGAACAGTTACCATCAGCATCTCTCATTTAAACTGATTTGTTAATGACACTATGAAAGCAAATACCATAGGCAATAAATGTTTAAAAAGTATTTTTCTGTTCGTTCAAAAATACTTTCAGTGCTTGATTCAGGTAATGCAATTGAAAGTAGATGATTTCAAGTCCTTAAATAAAAAAGTTTAGGAGAGTTCCTGTGAGGTGCGATCTGCATTTCTCTGTATGCCCTGTATTAAAAAAAACCAAACAAACTCACAACAAATAACTTCAATATTACTTCTCAATAACTTCAATAATACTATTAACTGTTTCTTGGCTAAAGTCATGGATATTTAGCAAGGTTTAAAAAACTTGAATTTGGGTTGTGATAAAACCAGCAATTGTCTGTTATTTAAATTTATCTTGGGCATAATGGCAGTAAATATAATTACTTTCAAAATAGACTCCTCTAATGAGAGTATAATATGAAATATAGTCTTTAGTTCCTGTCCTGTGACAAGTTAGTAGACTGTATTTACTAAAGCATTTTCAACAGTAATTCTTGGAAATCTGGAGAAAATACCTTAACTTTTGTTGGTGGATTATTTCAAACTTAAAAGTGCAATACCAATATTTGTAAGTTTTAATAAAAGTATTACAGTGAAGCTGAATATTCCAAGCGTGTCTAACTGGTTTAGGGAGCCATTCTGTAGTTGTTAATGCATATGTTTTTAAGTATATACTGCTTAGAAAGCAGCATTTATTTTATGGATGGAAAAATAGCTCTTCTGATCAAGTTTTTTTGCTTCCGTGTTTCGTTGTTGCATTATTCCATTCACCAACTGCTTCATCATGTCAACAAAACTCTGTGTTAAGGCACACAACTTCTAGAACTCATTAATGCTGCTTTTGACATTTCGTATCTTTTTATGCATTGCTGAATGAAGAAAATGTAAATTCAATGTGCACAGGAAAATAATGCATGTTAATCTTAAAGGAATACCTATTTAGAAGCTAAGCTTCATTGCTTTGGATTTGATAGAACACTAGATTTTGCCTTGGACATACCTTTTGTTCATTTTCTGGAGAAGTAATTCGTGCTTATGGTGCTAAGCCCCAGTTAACGCACTTGAATTCAGGGGTTTTTCAACCACAGCAATAATCTTTGGGAGGTACACTCGTCTTCCTGTTTATTCTGTCATATCTTCCTGATACAGTACAACCTGAGCTTTGAGAATTCACATTTATTATTGTTGCGGGGTCTTTTAATTACTGTGTCTTCAGATCATGCAGAGAATTCAAAGTATCAAGCTGGCATCTATTGAAACTGAAACTCAGTAGCTGGCGCCCAGTGTTTGCCTCAAAGGAAAACATCCACTTCCCGTTCATTCATGGGACAAACATGTCCTGAGCAGTTTAATACAGAACTTGGATGTGGGTTCCTCCAGAAACTGAAAGTGTTTTAATTGGGAGTTAACAACTCAGTGCAGACTGCATGGTAATGGCTGGGATCCTTTGCTCAGCTGCTTAAGTTTTGGAGCAATTTCTAACATGTTAAGCTTGATTTTGTGTGAAACTGTAGGATCAGATGTTTTGTAGATTTTTCTGTTTTCATGGTGTTGTCTGTTGTCAGTTTGCTGATGGTATGTTACTGAATTACTGAGACAATTACTGCTCTGATTCTTGGTTTAGGTGTGGTTGATGGCTCCTGTTTAGAAATCATCTTGCATGCATGTGGGCTGGAATATCTTCTCCTTAGTATACCCTTAGAGTAGGTGTCATCCAAACCGCATCGTCCAAAATGCAGTGGTAAAACACAGTCTGGTCAGTCACTTCTGGAATGAAAAATCCAACGTTTTTAGGCCAGCCCAGTGTTGCCTATGAAAATGGACATTGCACTGTGTTCAGTAGATGCAGTACTTAACACATCTCTTTAAAGTGAACGTTAGGCTTATGTCAACTTAAGGTACAAAGCTGTTAGATTGATCTGCAGTTCTTTCAGAATTAATGGTTAAAGGCTTTTATTGATGTTTTGCCCCCATATCGTACCTGGTAGGCGAGTCCTGATGCTTTAACTGAAGCGTTTTAACTTTCACTCCAAATTCTAACAGTCTTTCTAAGCAGAGACAGTTTGGAAAGTGTCTGATCTTTGATTGTTTCAGTTCATGATCCAGAATATTTGGTGCGCTTTTATCAATTAAAGAGGTAATCTGAACAGAGTAATAATACCTTTGTCTGCAACAGTTTATGGTGTCAGAACTAGTTGCTGCCATTACTCTGAGCTGTTGCCTAACTAAGAAACAAGTGCTTTTGGACCAAACTTATAGATGGAAATTCATAGGAGCTGAGAGAAGCTGCACAACTAGGCCCTTCATTCCTGTTTCATCCCTTGCTAGTGCAAGTAGTGAGTGGGTTACATTATTTCTCGCTCAAGTCTTGCACAGATTAAGGATTTTGGGAAGGGGAGAACAACTGTTTTCAATAACATGTGTGTTTAGCACATCTTTGAAGCTGGGATTGTAGCACAAGCTTCTAGAAGCTGTAGCTAGGAAACAGTTGGTTCATTACTGTTCTACAGAACAACTCATGTACCAGGTTTGTTTGTCTCCCAAAATGCTGATACAACTGAAGCACAGATGGCTCAGTAGTTCAGTTTATTTAGCAGTTGTTTCTGGAATTGTATTCGTTTTACTGAGACAAAGGACTTCAGATTGCATTTGATTATGGTGGGTAAGCTAGATACTTGTTTTCCACTAACAAAACCTGAAAAGTAAGCCTTGGTAAGCACCTTTTTGTTGGCTTAAGCCACAACAAGTGTAGCAGTGCTTTAAAAGCTTTTCAGAGTTCTTTAGATACCATATCAAGACAGGCAAAATTCATCATCAGGTTCATAATTCATTTTCTTAACTTTTATAGACCAACTATTGGTGTTATTATTAGCAATTAAGGCTTCTCCTAGAGTAGAGAATTGCAAAGTAGATATCCATTTTTTACATGGACATCTACATCTGTCTGCTCTGGTTGTAAAACTTGCTGTAAAATGCCAACTGGGGAGACACACACTGTCCTCAGAACAGAAACCTCTTTTGGATAAACTGATGAGGGTCTTTTTGGGGGAATGTTGTGCTGAAATTCTTTGAGTAGCCTTTTTTTCATCTTTTTAAAAATGGAAACTCAGTTGGATATTGCAGGCAAAACTAATAGCAAATACTAGAAGTGAATCCAGAAAAATAAGGGAAATTTGATACTTGTGTCTGCAGCCTTTTCCGTAGGATTTAACTTTCTGTATTCAAGTTCCCTTCTCAACATCTGTTAACTTGGATTTGGTTTTTGATCACTATCTACAGGATTTTTTTGGTATTTCTGTTTGTTTCAGTAAGATGTGATAAGGGGGAGGTGTAAAGACAGCTTGTCCCATATATTGCCCAAAGCATGCAGGGTAGAAAGAAGACATCTGGGAGAAAATTCCTTTTTCCTTCAAATTATAACATTTAGAGGACAGGGAATAAAACACCAGAAGTGTTGAAAAGATGTTATTTAATATCTCGGAGGGTAAACACAAAAATAATCAGTAGGACAGCTTGACTAATGCAGTTACTCTCAGCTGTTAAACAAAAACCAAAGGACTTCAAGGTTTTCTGAAATTCTCCAAGTGGAAAGTAGTTATCCCATACAATAAATCTAGGTCATTTGCTTCAGTTCAGTAGTCCACTCAGGCTACCATTGGAAAACTACTGGAATGGTCAGAATACGCTCAACCACTGCGCAGCAACAGCAGTTGTCTCTCTGTGCAGGCTGAATGAGGCCAGGGTACATTTACTTTTTTTGGGGCGGACTGAAAGTAAGTAATTTTTTAAAATGTTGGGGATTCACATGAAAATTTGGATCCGGCACAAAATTTTTGCAGTTGCCATTGGAAACTGCCTACTTAGAGTTACAGTGAGTTGATTTCCTCGACGCTGGCAAGATCTTATGGCGAGTTTTTAACTGAAGAAATCGGCTTCAAAATCATCAACGATTCACAGTTTACAACATTAATCTTTTTACTTCCCTTTCTGCTCTCTGGACTTAACCCAGACTTTGAGTTATTAGTTATTTCACCAGGTTCCACTCTTGCTCTTGGTTTGAATATTATTGACAAGTAGGGAAACAGGGTCATTTTTCTTGTGAATCAGAAGATAGAGACAAGAAAACTTGAGACTCAATAAACTTGCTGAGCAGAAATGATAAAATACTGTTGCTTCTTTGTAGGCCTCCTGCATTGTTTCAGTAGTTTTTTCAATACAATGGGTTGAGTGGAAATGTGAAATTTATCTTCTCCATCTGCTCTGCCCAGTTCTTAGGTCTGCAGTACCTGAGGCATCATATGTCAAGAGGTTTCTCTCTTAGAGGAAAAAAAATGTACAGAAGTTTAAATTATATGCTGCACTGACTTGTTTTGAGCTGGTCATTTGAATTGTTTTTGCTCTTAGTTAAAAAAAACAGATGGGAATGTGAAAACACATTAGACTAGTGTTATGTTGAAATACACAAAAGATTACAAAAATGGTTTCCTTGTCTGAAGTACTGAACTGGTGGTTCAGTTACCTTCAGATTTGTATTAAGGCTGATGATGTGAGGGTCTGTCTACTGGATAAATGTAAAGCTGTGTCAGTTCCTGTCATAGAGGCAAATATTTAACCTCTCTACCCAACAAAAAATGCTTCAGGCTGGTGCTTGTTTCAGTTAGCATAAGAAAATATTTAAAGGAAATTGTATAACCAGCTTGGAAGAAGAAATTAATTTATTTTCTCTTCTACTCAAAGGTGTTTAGAGTATTCAGACCTGTGGAAGTGCTAGTGTGGATTGTGGTTGGCTAAATCAGTTTGTCTTGGCAAGAATGAAAACTACTTCATCAAAGTCAGTGCTGCTTTTTAGCCTTGGAGACTGTTCTGTGGGGTGGGGGCAAAAGTTGGACTACAACACTACTCAAAAGACTGGATGGAATGTTGTGGGATCACTGAAGTGAAGGCCTAAGGGGCAGACTGGGTGACTATTTTTGTGTAGCAAGCTGTGTTAAGACCTGGTATTCTGCAATGCTGTCAGATTTCTTCAACATATTCTATAAAAATACATCTCTTGGGTTTGTAGGTGCCTTTTGTTCCAGTTTGCAGTTAAGGTTGGCAGTGCGTGAATCAGTGCTTTAGGAGAGAACAGGTTTACGGAATGGAATCCATACAGAACCACTCCAGAGGCAGACACTGAGGAGTAGGAAAGCACTCTTCTTCAGGGTCACATGAGAAATCTAGTCCTTCTGCACATAAACCCAAGGATTGTTTCAATAGTGATAAAATTCCAATAGTAAAGAAACTGAGGTAGTAGCAGTTGAGTTTTCATTGGTAAAACTCAGCTTACTGTGTTGGCTTTTTGTGTTTGAACTCATAATATTCAGTGTTAGGTCTTCTCAAGTTTTCAAAGTTAATTGAAAAACAGAGTATTTGTGGTTCCAGTTCTGTGCTTGAACAACTGATTTGTGGAAGAATAATTCAGGGGAGGAAACCTATAAAATTTGTTGCTGTGATGAAAGATCAGCTTGCCTTTTGTTATTTCATAGAATCATAGAATGGTTTGGGTTAGAAAGGACATAAACATCATCTAGCTCCAACCTCCCTGCCACGGACACAGACACCTTCCACTAGACCAGGTTGCTCAGAGCCCTGTCCAACCTGGCCTTGAACACCAGGGATGGACCATCCACAACCTCTCTGGGCAACCTGTTTCAGTGCCTCACCACCCTCATAGTAAAGAATTTCTTCCTAATATCTAATCTAAATCTTTCCCAGAGCTGAACACCGCACTCCACGTGAGTGAAGAGGGGAAGAATTGACCTGCTGGCCCCATGGCTTTGGGTCCAGTCCGTGATACATTTGGCTTTCAGGGCTGCAAGCACCCTTTGCCAAGACATCTCAAGCTTCTCCTCCACCAGCACCCCCAAGTCCTTCTCCCCAGGACAGCTCTCAATCCAGTCTCTGCCCGGACTGAACGTGTGCTTAGCTGTACGTGTGCTATTTGAATACAGTTGAGATGTTACTGCAGCCTTTCTAAAGCAAAGAAGCTCAAGATCCTTCAGGGGCCTTTCTTTAGAACCCAGAATTCCCTTACATGAGAGCATGAGAAATGCTGAGTGTTTTTCAATGCTGAAGCTTGCATCCTGGGGCACATATTTTGAGGAATCTATAACCAATACACAGAGCTACTCAGAAGGGGCAAGCAAAATGGTCCAGTGGAAGGAATCTAGAAACATTGTACAAATACGCCGAGATGGAGGTATGACAGCTGAAATTCAATTGACGTTAGTAAGGAACCTGGAAGGCACAGGAAGATCTGTAGCTACTGCTTTATGGAGCAGAGCACCTATTGATAAAATTATAAAAGCTTTTTTACCTCAATTTTTATTGGTAGATGAAGGATGTACAAGCTGATGCTGTTAGAATTGTGGTAGTTTGTTTTCTGGGGTTTTGTTGTTAGTTTTTTTGGGTTTTTTATTTTTCCCTGAAGAAGGTAAAGGGAAAATTTTATTATCTTTCTGTACAAAGGGTAGGATATAGAGAAGTTTGCTTAGTTGTGCACAGTGAAATTGTAAGAGACAACAGTTCAATTTGAAATGTGAGAAATTCCAATTAGGTGTAAGAGAAAAAATACTTCCCTGTGAATATGACCAAACCCTGGGAAGGGCTTATGCCTGGAGGGCTTGTCTAGTCCTCAGTCCTCAGAGGTCTGTGGAACTCAACTGAGCAGCCTGATCTGATTGGACCCTCTCTGAGCAAATGCTGGACTACATAACCTCCAGAGTTCCCTTTCAGCCATAAATAGTCTGTAATGACATGAGTCACTAGACTGACAAGCTTATAGAATTAAACTGTCCTTATATTTTTAGATTATTAGTCAGATTTCAGGAAGTGTAGTATTTGAGTTTTCCCTCGTTACCACCAGTGTTTAATGACCCATGGATTAGCTGCATAAAAACATGATCTTGTTTTTTCTGTTTGAGTAAGGACTGAAGTTTTTGCTTGGCTTACAATATTTTTAAGCTCACAGTTATTTTAGAAATTGCAGAATGATTTACCTTGTGTGTAGAAGATGGGTTTTTCAGTTGTTTCTGCTGTATTGTTTTTAAGGGTTCTCAAGGTGTTTACATCCTCAGTCCTAGAGAGGTAACTTTTGGTTAGGTGAGCCCCAGAGCTGATGTAGCAGCAGTAAACACTTGAAAACTCTGTGAACATACAACTGAAACAAAGGTAGGTTAAGCAGTAAAGTACTTTGGCTTAAGTACTTAGAACACAAGCATTCTGAGAATTTAAGTAGAATGGCAAAAATAGCAATGTATTTTCATCTTCAGGTATTTACCTGGTGTTTGTGGATTTTTGGGGGGTGGGGGAGTGGGGTTGTGGGGTTTTTTTAAAGTCTTTCCAGTGATTAATGAATCTGGAGAATGACTGAAGGGGTGTGAGCGGACTCAAACTCTGAGAAAATGAAATAGAGTGTTTGGGGAAGATTAAGACACAATCAGTTCCACTGTGGAAGTGCAAGATTGTTTTCTAAACTGTTTGAGTATATGGCTAATAATTTTTTCTAAGTATGATTTGTCCAAGCTTGCTCTCCCTTCAGATCACTAAGGAATACATAGTTCTAAAGTGATTTCAAACCTCAGTTTACATATGTTCCACTTCAAAACATAGAACTTAACATTTCAGGCACTTTGTTTGATTTAAAAACCAAAAATTACTTACATTGGAGGGAAAGATTTCATTCTCTGGATACCAATATAATTTCTGTTATAGCAAAACATGTCTTGAGATTGTATCCAGCACTATAAATTACAGTTTACTTCTGCCATCTTACTTAATCTCTTTGAATTTTTAAAAATAAGTAATACAACCAGCATGAACAAAGGCTTGTGGGGAAGATAGTAAATATGAAGCTTTTGGAAGTAGTATTTTCAATATGCAGCAAGATAGTCAAAATATCTCATCCATAGGGCTTAAACTTTTCCTTATAGAAAGAGAATTTTTCCCTCTTCCTCTTTACCACTGAGATAGCAATGATAAAGTTGTTGCTTTATTTAAAATGTCAGAGTTATCTAGTACACTGTAAGGATGGCCATCCCTTGTATGCAAAGAGGTGGAAGTTATGCAACAGACTGTACAGTGAGTTATTTGCTTTCCTAGAATAATGAAGGCAGGAATTACACAGTAGTTCCTACAAGATGCTTCCCTGCACTCTAAGGACATCGGACTGCATGGAATCTGATTTCCTTCATTAAAACTGAAATGAAAGGTATGCATGAAATGGGGAGATGCAGTTATTTTTGCATGACAGGATAAGTACAGATGGGGATATGGAGTTGTTTCTAAATCTGAAAGAGCATTTTAATGCCACCAGTATTACAGGCACTGCTCTACTAATACAGTTAACCTATGCAATAGGATTTAATGAGGCCGCAATTTTCAGTTTCTAATCCTGTGGTAGAACTGCAGTGTAAATCCCAGCTACTAATTTCTGGTGTGTTCAGGTGCCAAGTCATGGAACAGATGAAGGAACAGATTCATCAGGGAAGAAGAAAATTATCAAATAAATTCTCGCATTGGTTAGTTCCCTCATTGGATTCATCATTCAGCTTCTAATTCTGGTGTGGGGGTTGGAAGGGTCAAACTGTGGCTGGAAGTAGTGAAGCTGTTGCTGCTACATGGGAGGAAAATTGGTGCTAAAGTGGAGGGTGAGCTGAGACATTCATAGCCTGGCAGTAATGTTCTAGAGCAACACTTCGGACAAAGCACAGTGCTCACGTGAACACCTGGCTCAGGTTTGGTTTCAGTTCCTGTGCCACTGCAAAATAAGCCTGTGCTTGAAGCACCTGGAGTGTGCTGTAGGGGTGCTAGATGAGGTTGAACTTGAGTTTAGCTCATTTGGCTTTAGAGTTGATGCTTCTGCAACTGGCAGGAGCTGGGAAAACAGGGAGTTGGCAGATTAGGGGAGACAAAGGGAGGCATGGAATACAGCCTTGTGTAATAAAGGCTACAGAAAGGCACGGGCTGTTGAAGGATGGAGTCAGTTTGGTGTGGTTAAATAATCTCCCTGGAAAATAATGAGCTTTAGAATTTATACTTTATGACTAAACTTGTTCATTCAACATTTTCATGGAGCTGATGTCATAATGTGCATTAGGGACAAACTCTGATTAATAAGGGCTGCAAAAGAAAAAGGAATTAAACTTGGCACAACTTATGGAGGGTAGCTGTTAAGGTGCAGATCCTTCCAGATTACTCTGGGACATCCATCAGGTGTGCAGGAGGGCAGCTTGGCTGTCAGGAACTCTTCTCTAAGCTCAGGTGGGAAGAGGGGAAGCATAAAAATTGGAGTTGAGGGTGGATACCCAAGAAGAACATAGGCACTTTCCCAGGGTGTGCAGGGATGGAACTAAAAAATCCAAAGCCTTGACTAGAGCTGAAGTGGAAAAGGACATGAGATATAATGAGGGATTTTGTGTAGGTATATTGGCAAGAGAAGGTAAAGCATGAAAAATGTGAGAGAGAGGGTAATGGAAGAATTACGTTCAAGAGTAGCTAATTTTGACAGTATGCCCTTAAGAAATTAGGTAGAACAGATCTTTTTATGGATTAAATTGCTCCATTACAGAAAGTGGGTGATAGTTGCATTCAGAGGAAGCTGTAATGAATCCTGCTCTTAAAAAGCAAAGTTCTTAAAAGTATTTGGAAGTGAGCTTCCAGTTTTTATTTTCCTGTCCTTCAGTGCAAAGTTGATCGCCATGTTTCAACTGACATTGATACTTAAAGACCTTCTAATTGAATATTCTCCGGTTATCCATTTTATGTGACTTTTTGAAATAGGGCATAAAAGTCTTCTTTCATGTCTTCTTGTTTAGTAATTGGAGATTCACAGAGGCTTTTCTTTACCTGTAATCAGATTTTAATAGAGGGGATTGTAGCAAATACCTGGGAACTGCTGTTTCTGATGGTTCATGTGTTGAACCAGTTTTTAACATTATTGCATAGCTGGTACCCTGGGTCTTTGATCTGAAAAGAAAAATGGTACTGATGTGGTTTATGCCAGACTTAGCCTTAAATGGCTGGCTAACTAAACTCAATGTATTCTGCAAGTTCATTGAAGAGGTGATCATGTCTTTTCTTTTGCATGGGAAAATTACTTTTTGAAGCTGTGCACAAATACTTGCGCAATTGTTAGTGAATTTGTGGGTCTACTCTAGAAAGTGAAAATAAATAATCTTCTTTCAGGAGTAGCATGACCTTTGACTGAAGCTATGTTTTATTTTGAGGGTGATACCATTCCTTGATCCTGGCTTAATTCTATCTCCTTCAAAGTACTCTCATAACTATTAACCTTGTTGCTGCTCTGTTAGACTCTAGAAGATGGCAGAAGTCCCATAAAACTTCCTTGAAGAATTGTTCTGTCACTTTTGGTCTAGTGCACGGAGGATTTTGCACCTGTGGGTGTAAAGGAAAAATTATGCTCCTTTTTGTCAGTTTGTGTGGATTCTGACCATATGCCTCTGCAGGATATGGTAATTTTTCATGTAAACATTCAGCAGCTTAGTTTCAGCCCACCAATATATTGGTAACACTTTGCTGTCTCAGAGTTCAGTATTGAGAATTGTCACATCCTAAGATTGCTGATACCCAAGTTCCTAACATTCAGTATGACATGTTTGGCTAGTATTATTCAAAACCACAGTAATTTTGGAAAACTTTACATAGAGAGAACTTTTTTCTTTGAATCCTTACCGGGGTGCTGTTTCCTGCACCGACCTATGACAGGGCTTGAGAGACCACATTGTCTCATTGTGCTGACATAATTAGTCAGACCTTCACCAGAGATTTACTATTTTTGGGGGGGGGCTCAAGTCTTTATCTTATGCTTAAAGATTGAGTTACAACCCCCCTGCTGTGGGCAGGGGCACCTTCCACTACACCAGGTTGCTCAAAGCCCCATCCAACTTGGCCCTGAGCAGGGGAATTGGAACTTGATATTCAAGACAACTTCAATATGTACTCCTGTACTGTGTAATGTGCGCATTACAAAACATACCCCAATGGAAATTATGAAAAAATGGAAATTAAACATGTGCTAAAGATGAAATAAATGCTACTTTTACATTTTATTAATAGTTCAAAATACATTTTCTTTTCACACCCCAGTGGATTTTCTTGCACACCTCTCTGGGTTTTCATACTCCACTTTGGAAACCACTGCTTGCCCTACGGAGAGATGCCCTGGGCAGTATAAATAGATCTAAAGCCCAGAGAGAAATTATCTGAAGAGGCCTGCAAGTTTTTTGATGTATATGTGTTAGTGACTGCATTTGAAACAAGTGGTTTTGCCAGAGTTTGATCCCTGTATCTTAAATACATTGGTTTATCTTCCCTTTGTACTTCTATATTTCTTGGACTGGCAGTAGGAAAGGCCAAGTAAAGCTTTATAACATTCAGTGGTCTGTTGTACAGTGGCTTTTCACACCTTTGAAACAACTGGATATTTGACTTGTTTTTTCGCAAAATACAGGAGTACTTGGGGTTTTTTTTTTAATTTTTTTAACTTACATAATGTCTTTGTTCTGTTAATTCAGACTAAAGTGTCTAACTTTGAATGTTGATGATATGTGTTCTCAGTGCCAGTATTCAATGCCATGTAACCTACATTTGGGACATATCTATTTGCAGCCTTTTTGCTAGATAGTCCCCTATAAAAAAGTTTTCATCATCTTTACAGGGATCTTAAAAAAACTAGGAGTTCAAGTGGGTTTTTTTTCCCCTCTGAAAGTTCATTGTCCAACAGGAATTTATTCCACAGCCAGCTTAGGAGAGAACAGAGGATCTTTGTTTTATTCTTTAAAAACAAAGAAAAATTACTACAGTATAAGCCAGTGAGCCAAATAATATTTATAGGATTAAGGAAGTGAGAGTTTTGCTGGACTGTCCTAATCTTAAGATGTGATGATTCTAACTTTCCTTTGGAATGTGAACTTTATGTGCTGTCCCAGGACTTAGCTTGCCTGCCCTTCTCCCATGCTCCTTTATTTACTGTGTCTCGGCATGTGTCAGACTTTACAAGGGTTGGTGAGACTTTTTGGGTTAGTTATTATATGGCTTTCATGAGGCTGGCTCTGCAAACTTGTGCACCCAATCCCTAATGTATCAGCAAACACGATGGGTTATTTAAATGCCAGTTGTTTTAAAATTGATGGGAAATGTCCATGAGCAAATAAAAGTATGGGTAGAGTTTAATGTTCAACATAAGTACATGGTGCTTCCTTATATGCTTTTTCAGACTATTTATGTTCTATTAGCTTACTTTGATCTGGATGATTTTTTTTTTTATTGGAACTTAATGAAATTCAGCAGATGAGAAGCTACATCACAATGCTATCTGCTACAAGGGTATATTATGAATAATTGAATTGAGAGGAGAATAACAAGGTCATCTTGTCATTTGACTAGTAGTGTAAATCTCTGATTATATAGAACATCAAAAGCAGAATAAGATTTCCTTCTGGCAATCTTCTCTTCCATTCTTAGAAGGAAAGTAATGTCTGGAAGATATATGTCAATCCCTCTATTCTGTGCACTTTCTAGAAATTTGGGACAGGAGTGAGGGAACTGCAGGGGCTCCATAGAGAAGTATGAATTGGTGCTGCAGCTGAAATCTTCTGATTGTTTTTCTGTGGAGGTGCAGGGCTTTGAGGTATGATGCTAAATTTAGCCACTTCCTAAAATACTAAGATTCCTTGCACATAGGAACAAGAAACCACTTACCATGCAGCTTGTCTGTAGTTGGTTTCCAGTAACTTCTTGACACTAATGAAGGGCAGTAAATCAGTTTATCCTTAGTTGCACAACCCAAGGTGAGGAAACAAAGCTGATTAGGCACTCAGTAAATTAAATTTTGTTTACGCCTTAAGAGATGTCTCAATCCACTCGTATGAGAGGCATTAGAATACAACTTCCTGTGGCCTGATTTGGTTGACTTTTCAGACTTGTTTGTATCATGTAGAATTGGGAAGTGCTATTTATAAAACAGAGTGGTTTCATAATTGGGTTTTAAATTATGGATGGCCTGGACTCACTTGCTGGTAGTTACGATGCTGACTTATTTCTATGCAGCTGGTTTCTCACTATGCAAAACTTCAATATTCAAGGAAGCAGATAAAGGAACTTCAATAAAGTAACTTAGCCACATAACTTTGATCCCAGTTGTGAGGCAGGAGAAGCAGAATGAGCCACAGAGAGCATTTTGTACAAGCTCTAATGATATTTTAATTGGTTTGGGTTATTTTAAATCATCAGTTACCTAGTGCACTTGGTACCTCTTACACCTGAGATGCACTATGGAAGAAGGGATCAAGGTTGTCTTACAGTCATAAATGCAGATGTGAGGGAATAGAAATCGAGTGACTTAATTTTCATTTTTCTTGGGCAGTGACTGAAATTTTTGGGTGGAGCATTCTTCAGCATGTTTGAAGGTGTTGCATTTCTTTCAGGTTCTTCTTGATGTGTTAGCTCTAAAATTCTGCTGATTAGATTATATTTGTATTGAAGGGTGAAGATGTCAACCGGACACTTGAAGGTGGGAGGAAGCCTCTTCACTATGCAGCAGACTGTGGACAGCTTGAGATTCTGGAATTTCTGCTCTTGAAAGGAGCTGACATTAATGTATGTATTAATGGATTTGCAAACAGATCTTAGGGTCTTCCCACACACACAGAAGGGATTGGTGTAAGTGCCTAAATGGTTGATGAAAGATACAAATCAAGCTAAACAATTGATGCATTTAAAAGTATTTGAGAGGTGGATTCTAGAGATTAGAAACTTAAAATTATGTTGATGAAATGTTTTGATTATGTTTAGAAACACTGGAAAAAGTTGTTTGTAGCTGTGAAAAGTTGAAATTTAATTTGATCACAATTAGAAAAATGAATCCAGTTATCACATCAGAATAATGTTTACAATGCATATTGGCATTTGTTGGAAGGGATTCCAGAAGACATCCTTGGCCAGGGCAGGATCAGCTGTTTAAATTAGTGTGCTTTTTTTCTTCTTTGGAGACATTCTTTCCTGCATAAGTCATTTTACTGTAGCTTGACATGCATGGCTTCTTCTTTTGAAAAGACTGGACTAACCTATAGCAGCTCTCTGGAAGTTAAGTTCCTAAGTGCTTTAACCACACATCCCAAATGTTGTGCCTTGGAATGCTTGTCCAAAAGTTAACATGTAAGGTATCTTTGCTTTAGTTCATTACAAAAATGCTTAGATTTTTCTCCTGGATGTCTGAAAAGATTATCTCTTCCTTGGGAATTTTCCTAACTGGGAA
>NW_008239139.1:2409101-2485495 GCF_000691975.1 Corvus brachyrhynchos | reverse complement strand
AAAGAGTTAAAAAAAGCATTTCAGTTGCTCCATTTCTTATTCTTTCCAGGACTATAGTTTAGAGAGAAGACAGCCAAAACAATGTTTCAGCCAAAACTGTTTTGTGAAGTGATGCTGGCTGTGAAATGGGAGAATTAGGAGTAGTGTTTTTAAACTGGGCAAAATTTGTCAGCTGAAACTCCACAATTTCCATCATTGGCCTAAAATTATAGACAAGCTTTGGGATATGTAAAAGTCTTGTGGAAGAAATGTGTTGCTATTTCCTGTTATTGTTTAAAAAACTTTTCTTCTTTAAAAGGAGAGGAAAAAAATCCAGTGGAATGCATTTCTGGCTAATATTCTTAAATTTTTACTTCTACTGTTGACTAAAAAAAAAATTTAAAAGTTATGTGAAACCTTATAATGCTGTGTGAAATTGTCCTTCAAGTAACTGTATCTCAATTTACAGGCTCCAGACAAACACAATATCACACCACTCCTATCAGCAGTCTATGAGGGCCACGTCTCCTGTGTGAAATTGCTTCTGTCAAAGGTGAGATACAAATGTTTACAACAAGTTATCCATTAGCAAAGCATATTACTGTGGGGTTTTTTTTCAATGAGATTATGATGCTCCAGATGATATATTCAGAACATCAAACAAATGCCATTTGTCTTGCTAAACTCTGATCGTGGAAAAAGATAGCTGAAGGACAAAGTTGCAGGACTTCTGTGGTGTAGCAAAAGTAACAGTGACCGTAAGAATATGTGGGCTCCAGCTAGAGAGCAGAGCTGCAAATCAGTAAGGGAAAAAAAGCATTCCTTTAGTGGACTTGGCTTTGGCAGCTGTTTAAGTGTTTCATGTGAAGGAATCTCTGCTGTGAAGTTGCTCAGAGGTGTGGTTTCCCTCAACTTTTGCCAGATGACTGAGAACCCATCCGGGTTGGCAGAGGGAGGGGAGATAGAAGTGTAGGAAGCTAAGCTTTCTCTGTCGTACAGCTTGTAAATTTTGTTCTGGGGAGAATAAGCTTAATGTGTCTCTGTTTGCACTTTGATTTATATTGCAAAGGTGATCAATTTTACAAAGCCAGTAGTTAATTCAAGCAATGTTTTGTCTCCATTCATACGCACTGCTTCTTGATTACACTTCTGTCATTTGGCCAAAGGATTTCTTGCTGTGTAATCTTTTCATATGTCACTTCCAGGGTAAAGTTTTCCTTAACTGCCTTAATGTTGCATGAATTTCACTTAACGTCTTTGATCTTGTCTGATATTATTTACGCTTTTTTGTAAACAAATGCAGTGACTGTTAATTTAGGATTCAAATGGTGCGTCCAACTTGCTTAAATTTATTGTGAGGACTGATCCTTCATTTAGGATCATCAAAAAGAAGGTGTCCTTTCTCCCATGTTGACCATGTTTTGGTGGGTTTTCCATTCTGGATAAGTTACCCAAATAATAAATTACTTTGAGATTTCTTCATGCAGAGTCAAATGTTGATTGCTTCCATTCACATGGGCTAGCTGATGAAATATTTATAAACTGGAAGTCCACTTATCATCTCAGTCTGTTTGAGGCAGGGCTTATATGTAGAGGTTGTTCTGGCTCTTGACACAGTTATTATTTTATGACCCTTGTTTAAACATGTCATGCCTTGTGTGTACCATAGTCATATGTTCTTTGATAGCAGATACAGGGCAATCAGGATTCAACCCTTACTGAAAGATCTAAAAATTACTGACTGTTTAATGTTCTTCCCAGTTACTAAGCCACCATTCTCCATTGCTTTCTATGGTGTATGGACTGTGGGGATGTTTTTAAACCTTTCATGTGAAACTCCTGAGCTCACATTGAGAGGGAGGAGAAGGAGGAGTATTTCAAGAAATGTTCCAAGCACTGATCCATGTTTTTCTTTAATAATCTGATATTTGATTTGTAATGTAAAAAGTTGTGGGTTTTTAGTGTAGGAGAAACCAATATGTTTAAATAGACAATTAACAGTTTGAAAGCTTCTAATGGAGGATGAGGTTTGTTGCATAAGATTCAACAAAGTTCACCCATTTTTTAACTTCCAAAATAGTTCTGCCTTTGTGAAATATCTAATGCAATTGGATTTCTGCTTTCTACTAAAAAATGTGTTACAAGAAATATCCTGTTGAGTTGGGCAGTTTAGCACCTTTTTTCTTCTCTGACAGTGGCAAAAGGAAGAGTTGTGAGTATGACCACATCTGCTCACTCATTCCCTTCGTTCATGGTTGCTCTGCTGGGGATTTTGGAGGTGTGCACATCTGTCCCCTCTTCAGAAGCGTTGACAGATTTGTTGTCCATGAATTCGTCTATGTGCTTTTTGAGCAAGAAGTCATCTGCCTCTGTTGTGTCATCTGGCAACTCTTTTTAGCAGTTTGCTGCTTGCTGTGTAAACCACTCTCCTCCCAGCTTCGTTAAGTGCCCCAGTGCTGGTTGTACAGTTTGGTGGGAGCTCAGCTCCCAGCGTGGGTTCTGTGTTTGTTGCTCTGGGCTTTTTGCAGAACTGCATCTGGAGCCAAGTGTGTGGCTCTCAGAGCTTGTTTAACATTTGTGCTTTGCCTGGTGGCTTAAGTGGGCAAGCATTCTTGTTTGTTATTATCCTGCCAAGGAGAGGGGGTTTATATTTATATTTATGTATGTGTATTTTCAGAGTGGAACGTAACACCAATATTAGTAACTTTTTACTTTGGGGAAGTAGAGAATACTGTGGAATCGTTGTACTTTTATGAGATTTTTATTAAAGTTGCTTCCAGGCAGTGTTGTACTTCTGCAAATTAAAGTCCTCTTGACCTGACCTTTATTGTTTCCTTCTCTTTTTATTGAATGTAGGCAGGAATCTTTCTGTCTAGCTAATGGGCCATTTTCTTAATTTATTAGCACTGAGTTTAATAAATGGTGTTCTCCTTAGGTATTCATGACCCTCTTATCCTACATTCAGTAAAGCTGTTTTAGAAACTCAGGTCTTGCATGTCAATAACTTTTCTGAAGTATTTTTCTGAGGGGGGAGAGCAGTCCTATGTTATAATTAAAAGCTCTCTTTATACTTCAAGGTTACCTCAGTTAACAGTTATCTTTTGTACCCTAAATGCTGGTACATTGGTGGAGAGTTTTGTAAACTAAAGTTCTTTAAACTCTGTCAGGTCAGTTACTGCATAGTTCCATTTTTCTTCAAGATTTTCTGAGCTTTACATCAAGGAACAGCTTTGAAGCCTTGATTTCCACGTAGATTCTAATCTGTGTGCTATCTAAGCAGTAGAAATAACATCTGCAAAAGAAGCCATTTGTACTCTTAGTTGCTTTTCTTTTCCCTGGACAACTAAGATTATAAGTGTTGAATACCTCTTAAATCTCTCAGGGGTTATTTTAGGGGAAAAATAAATGTCTCACAAGCAGTGTTCCCATGGTTTCAGCCCAAGCATGTGTTTGCAATGACCAAATTGTCACTTGTTGGGGACAGGCTGGTTCAGCTCATGTTCATATCCCAAAGAACTGCAACATCCTTGTACATTGAGGCAAGTGATAGAGGTGTGATCCTACAACTGCTCCTGTCACTGGTGTGAACGCAGTGCATACCTTTCACTGAGTGTCTCTAGGGGCCACAAGGAAGGTGAACAGCTCCAAGAGGGTCAGTTTGACCAGTAGACCAGAAGACTGCCAGTGCTGCCTTAAAAACCGCTGCAAAGCCATCTTTTTCGAATGACAGGTTGAGTATATGCAAGCAAAGAGTGTACAAGTTTCAGAGAGGGAGATATCCTACATTGCGAAAAGTAGTATTCGTAGAACATCACAGTGGTATCAGATCCAGTTTATTAGACTGTTAGAAAAGTTTAGGAAAGTGAGAGTCATCTTGGGAACAGACATGGTGGAAGTTCAGTGGGGCTTTGTGTGTTTAATCAGTAAAGAAGCTATGGAAATTCTAGGTCCATTATGTTCTTAAACTATTGAGTGTCCTTAATACTGACAATCTTCCTTGTAATTGAGAAGGGATTTGTACTTACTCTACAGAGAGCTTGTGCATAAACTGAAGACAACCCTCTGCTGTACATACTTTTGACAAAGTGTGTTTGTACCCACAGTGCTTTTCCTGTCATTTGATAGAGCAACTACACATTTTTTCAAGTGGGATTTGCATATCATCTTGCAGAGTTGTTCTGAAATCAGTCCTGTGAGCTCTAATAACTTTTGTCCCCTTATTTAGCTACCCTATTTACAGTTTAGTCTGTGTTTTCCCTTTTATGAATATGATTACACAGTGCTCAAAGCAAATGTGACTAGGTAATCACTCTGTTTCCCTCCTTTTGTTCTCCTCCCATAATTCTGCCACTGTGCTTGTGCTTACTTGCACTAGTTTATTCTAATTCTTCAGTTTATCCACTTGGTTCATTATCTTCCATTCTCCTGTTGCCTCCCTGTTCTGTTTTGTTGCCTTTTAGGTGTACACATCACTCTTTCAAAAGAAACCTGAGCAGTTTTGGACTTGGAATGATTTTGTGGTGTTGTTTTTCTGGTGTATCAATAGGGACTTTTATTTCAGAATGAAAGAGAAGCACAATCCTTGATGAGTGTGGCTGTTTTATGATCTAGAACAAATATAGTATGATTTGTTAGTAAATCAGCTCTTCCAGGTGTCACCTAATTCAGCATGTGAGAGCTTCTTGCACCATAGCTTTTGTAGAAGTGTGTAACACTGAATTTTTGCTTTTGTAGGAGTAGTTGCTGGAAACAAAAAAATCTATCTGTTTCTAAGATTAATTGATAATCTATTGAACTTGCAATTTGCTCTGTAACAAAAGTTATGTGGCTTTTTCCCTTATTTTAAATGACGAAGTTGGAAACGCAGATTAGCTGCATGCTGAATAGTTCTGTACATAAATCTTGTCCAGTTGGTTTCTGAATGAAAACAAGGCACTAGAGTAAAAAGCTGTATGTAATCAATATAATTGTGTAAGGTATGTAACTTTTGACACACTTTATACTGATGCAGCCTGGCTTTATGAATTGACAGTCCTTCTCATTGTCTTTGCAGGGTGCTGATAAGACTGTGAAAGGCCCAGATGGACTAACTGCCTTTGAAGCCACTGACAACCAGGCAATCAAGACTCTTCTTCAGTGATGGATGGACTGATATCTTAAATGTCTCTCCTGTGGCCTCACACTGCTGCCTGTCTGTCACTCTTTGCATCTTCCAGCTTCTTCAGCTAAATACTTTGGGGGGAGGGAAATTCTTTATGAATCAGACTAGTTAGGGGCTTGTATCAAAGATAATCTGGTCAGAGAGGGTTGAAAACTATTATGAACAGTGTCCCTCTAGGACTTCTTTCCAGTGCACAATCTCCCCGTTTCTAGTGAAAATGGAAGAAGACAGACCTTGCTCCTGAATTTTTGGCTTGTAAGCCTCCTAGATTAGTACTAAGATTTTTTAGATGGATGGAAGTACTTCCTTGAGATCTTTAGATGGAAGTGCTGTGCTATGTACCTGAAACTAATTGTGAAGGAGACAATAGTCCCATGCTCTTAGTGTCTGCCATAATCTGAAGTGTAGTAATGTAGATGGCTGGGTTGCTCTTCTCTCTTCTCTCTCAGTGGGTAGCTTTGTTCTTCTGCCTAAAGCTTCTGTTGCAGTTTTGAGGACTTTTGATACTAGTTATTGGAGCTGTTCTTTATATTGACTAATTGGATGTCACACTAATGTTTTCTGACTCTTGAGCAAACCAAGAAAGACCAGTTGAGGCATGATGGTGTTACACTCCATAATATCTGCCAAGGTACTTTTGGATGCTTGAATTTGAAGTCTTTCTATCCCATATTTGTTCTAGTCCAGGACAGACATTTTAAGTAACTGCTTTTGAGAGAGAGGTCAAAATTTCACTGTAGTTTTTTTCCAAAAGGAATGTAAGATGAAATTTCTTTACTCGCCACATTAGCATAAAATTCCTAGACGTATGTGAAAGCTCCAGGCTGTTTGGTACACAAGGATAATCAAGTCAAATGTGGAAAATGTACAATAATTATTTAGACATTCATATCAGGTGAATATTGTTGCTAAACTTTTCTGGTAAACATGGAACCTTTCTAAGTTCAAATGTAGAAGCAGGAAGATGTACAAGCAGAAGTCTTAACTTGCTCTAACTACTACAGAATTTTTTTAATTGTGCGTATCTTCAGATCAGTGTTTCATTGTTGAATGGATGAACCTCTTAAATTCCATTAAGGCATGAGGCTTGTTCTGGAAATTCCCAGTGTGACCATACCACATTAACCATTGACTTTTAGATAAGATTTACTATACCAGTAAGTATGGCAGTCTTGATCATTCATGGGAAGGTATTTAATGATGTTGTAGGCACTCTTGTCACATCTTGTGGTCCTCAGGAATGTCTGAGCTTCTGGCTTTCATCCTGAAAGTTTTCATTAGACTGCTGGTTCACCTAAAACTGAGTAACAGGTTCTATACCACAAACTATACATCTTTCTCTCTTTTGGAATACAGATTTCAAACTTTCTGGTAACAAACACAATACAGAAAAACAAATGTATATAATGACTCATGCTGAATTCTTAAACAAAAGTAGCTGATATTGTTTGATATCACTGTTGAAATTGAGAGGATATATAGAAGTAGACTGGCAACTACCACTCGTATTTAATGGAGACTTAGTTTTACTTGAATAATGTTGCATATTAGGATTGAATGTCTCAGCTATGAAAAGCATTGCATTTAGAGTGTAAAATGAGAGCAGGAACTGATTTACTTCTACACATACCATAAGAAAAGCAATGGAGAAAACAGTCAACTCTGGCCATAAACTGTACAGTGCAATTACTCTTTTTCTTGGAGATGGGTGGCAAAGAAGAACAGAAGGGTTGGAAATAAGTGATAAATCAATTGGTGAACTGCTGATAAAAGAACAAGAATATTTGATGAACAGTGCTTTTAATAACTATTTATAAGAGGACTCTTTAATCTTATCTCTGATCAGTGCTGGATTGTCATGTCATTGTAATAGTGTGAACACAGACTATAGGTTTAACTCTTTATTCAGCTATGAAAGTAACAATCTTTGGCATCAATTTGCCTCCATATTATGCTATTAAATACTTAGCTATTCAAATACTAGTCTAGAAAACTGCAATCTGTTTTTATGTGGAGAACTTGATTATTCAAGTTTTTTGTGTTGATTAGTGTCACGTTGTCTGGCCATAGTGGTTTTGTATTTTTGTTGGTTTTTTTTTTTTTCTTCTGTATTCTTTCCTGCCCTTCCCTTTAACTCTCATTTAAGTGAGCAAAGAAACATCATCTTTGTACTAACTCTTACGGTGATTCACTGAGGCGATTTTGCCTCCCTTTTTCTACAATTTTGGGGACACCTTATTTTTTCTTACTTCACCCTGGGGGGAAAAAAGAAGCAAACAGACTTCAGTGAGTCAAGTGTTAATTTGGCTGTAATATATACCCAAGCTGCCTTTTGAGATAGTTAAAAAGATGGCATTTAATGTTTGGCTTATAAAGAAGAAATACTTTTCTGCTTTTTGCACTACATAACAGGTGTTTAATAATTTTGCCCAGGATTTAAAAGAAAAAAAAATAAAAGCTTATGCATTTGTAATTGTCTAGAGACTGGGCTTGTTAATTTGTTTCTTTCTTGTTAGCTATTTTGTGGAAAAAATAATGGGTGGCTTCCTCTATCTTTGAGTAGGTCCTAACTAGATAAAAATACCAAACTGTAAATTATTTTTCATTCTATAAACAGAATTTAAATACTTTGTCAGACTGGAATTGCATATACTTGGAAATCCACTCTGTTCTTAAACCTTTTCCTTTGAAATTTGTGCTGAATAAGTTAAAAAATTAACTATATTTTGGATTTTGTACCCTCTGCTCCCTTTTTCTTACAGGGAGCAAATGAGAAAAGGAGTACAATAGTTAAATGGAACATTGATTATTTGTAGAAGAGGCTGGTAAGAATAGAGTGTCCTAGGTCAAGCAATTGCAGTGTTGCATGCAAAATTTCAAAATGAACTTGTCTTAATTATATTTTGTAAATGGATAAACAATCATCTTTCTACGCAGTGACAGAAGAAAATTTAGTGCTCTGTGCATTTTGATATTTGACTTTCTCTTTTCACCATTGTTAACTGTTTTGACACAGTTGGGTTCATCATTATCATGGTTCATAGACATCAGAATGCTAAATGATACTGTATTTTTAAGTTTGTGTTGCAAGAATGAATGGAATAAACTTGAATTGTGCGATATGAGAATGTAGATTTTTATTTCCCTTTCTGCTCCTGCGTTTTATTAACCTCGGACCACAACTTTTTATTTGCCTGGAAGGTA
Source organism: Corvus brachyrhynchos (assembly GCF_000691975.1). NCBI lineage: Eukaryota > Metazoa > Chordata > Aves > Passeriformes > Corvidae > Corvus > Corvus brachyrhynchos. Next base: position 2,477,151 of record NW_008239139.1, on the reverse strand, counting down.
TCTAAGCTCACATGTACAGTGATTAAACTGTTCAGCTGCTTATAAGACTGAAATGTGGAGTGGAAACTGCTTTGAAAACTAAATATATAATGTTCTTTGTGGTTGTTTTGGGGGGTTTTAAATTACATCCATTTAAAAGGGGTTTTGATTATTTTTGCGGTCTTATAGTCTGCTTCTCCTGCTTAAATGGTAACGCATAATGATGAAGATCTTCCATTCATGTTAAATTCTAAGAGACAATCTGTAAAGAGAGGAATGTTTCTCCTATTACCTGTGAAGACTGAAGCAATTTTCTTTCTCCTTCATCAAAGAAATTGAAAACAGTTATTAACAGAAATCACAGCTGAAGTATAAATAAAATTGTATAGAAATGTTTATTCATTATTCTCATGACATCTTCACAGTGACTTTGTCAGAACTTCCTTTTATAACTTTGCTTGTCAGTAGAGATTTGGATCTAATTGCCTGAAGTGTTTGATATGATTTATTTTAAAACAGACAGTTATAAAGAAAAGTACAGGAAGATGTGTCAAAGTAGCAGAACTATAAATATCAAAAAATATTTCAAAATAAATTAAATTTTCCTGGTTTTCTCTGCTGAACTTGGAAAAGTTTACAGAACTTCTGTTGCTACATACACAATCTTTCAGGCAAATATTGGAGAGCACAAGTGTGTTCACTATAAATGCCAAAGTCATTCAAATAGAGTAATGGCCACTGATGTGTGTGGGCTTCAGTTCCTGTGTTTGTATTACTGGTTCTTCATTTTGTGGGGGTTTTTGGTGTGGCTTTTGGGGTTTTTTTTTTTAATGGACAGTTTTTTCTGTAGGAGGAGGTATTCTCAGTTCAAAACGCAGATTTCTTTCACTCGCATTCCTCAGTGACTGGCAAACCAAATTCATCTGTGCATGTAAAGACTCTTCCTTTTCATTATTTCTCTATGGCTGATCTTTTGAAAGAAAATGGTTTCCCATCTCCCATCCAAAAGGATGTTGGCCCAAGAAAAAGAATTTTTCAATTGCACCACTTGATTGTTTCTCTCAGTTTGGAGAAAACTATACTTTCAGAGCTCTCCTCAAAATATTTTTTTTGTATTCATGATCTGACATCTGGCAACAGCTTCCAACTAAGCTATGCCATAAACTTACTAGACGAGTGTTTGAAAAGCCCTTGGTTTCATGTAGTGCCTTCAGAGTCTTCAAAGCCAGGTAATTTTTGTCTGCTTGGGAACTGAATGGGCATTTTTTCCTAGGAGCAGTTCCTCTCTCTCCACCTTAGCAGTCAGAACAGTGTTTCTAGTAATTTTAAACTTGGAAGTGTTGCATTTAAATACCATTGCTTGCTATTGTGATCTAATGTTGCTTTGGAGAACCTTCTTTTAAATGGAAGTCCTGGAGTCTCAAGTCTTCACTCTTCAAGGGGAGTTTGGAAAACATCTGAGTGCACCTCTCCACTCTCCTATGTCCTGAATGTCTCTGGGTTGAGTGCACTGCAGGCTGCCACAGAATGCAGGATTCTTCTGTACTTTTTGGTCAGTTCTTGTTTACTACATCATTTTGCAACATTTTGAAATTATGAATAGAGGCTTTCATGCACTGAGGTTCATCTCGTGGCCATTAGAGGCAGGACAGTGTGCCAAACCCACCACAGGCTGCATGTCTCAATCCATTTATCAAAGTTAAAATTCATTAAAGGAAAATTTATTTCAGTTGTCTCAAGCTGAGCATAAATTTGAAGGGTCCAAAACTTAGTCTCAAAAATATTTTCTTGGCCAATGAGTGCAATTTTGGTGCATATATTAAATAATTTACCTCTGAAACATCTCTTTCTGTGTGTTTCTTACTATTTTTCCTCTAAATCAAAGTAATTCCTCATTACATTTGGAAGAACATTCAGTTTGTTCAACTAAAACTTTTGTCTCAAAATGAGATCTAGTTTGGATCAATGGCTTTAACTATTCTGTCTGAAATGTATTTGGAGGTGGGAAGTCTTGAAAAGTATGTAACTCTTCATGGAAGTGAATTTATGCTTCCTTTTTACTTTTGAAATACACTTTTAATTAAGATTTGTAGCCTTTTATGTAAGAGTGGCAGCATCTTGTGACAAGGTCCAGCCACCTTTTTTTTTCTTTTATTATTCATTCCAGTGGAAAACCAATAGATCTGTTTGATTGACATGAAATAGCTTGTTGGTTGGTTGGTTATTGCCAAGTTCTCAGTTCAGCTGCCAAAACAGATCTGTGGCAAATAAATTCTGATGTTAAGCTCCAGAAGTCTTTCCCAAAGTTTATGCTTATTTGTGTACATTTTGGTGGGCTTTGTCTTGCATGTGCTTTAGGAAGCTTCCTAAAGCAACATTACTTTTGAAGGCTTTTTTTTTCATTGCTCTTTTGCATAAAGCATTCATCTTAACTTTTACAACAGAAATTTATCTTTTACATTATTTTGACCAAAAAAAAATTCAGCCTGTATTTGTGTGTATCTGTTGTTTAAGAACAGTTGTGCTGAAGGACACCTCGCACTGTCACTTCTGACAAATCGCTGTGAAAAGCTAGTGCTGCACCTCATACCCACATCTACATCTAGATAAATCTGGAACAGTTTTTGAGATACTGGTGAGATGCCACTAGAACTGGGATCAATACAACAGCAGCAGATTTGCTTTGTGACTATGCAGAAACTTCTCTGTACTTCACTTACCAACAGGAAAACTCCTTTTCCTTCTCTTTTGTGCACTTGGGCTGTAAGCTGCTGGAAGGATGATCTCTGAGGTCTTGATACACCTTAAAGTTTCTTAGTGCAATTTTGCAGTCAATGTCAGTAATGTTCTCAGAAGCACAGAAAAACTTGTTTAGAGAGAGATGACACAGAGCAAGCACATGCCAATTTCTAGTGTCAGAGGCTTCAAACATAAGAACAAGACCTAAAATTACAAATTATTGAAATTGCTGAGGGTAGCTATACATTTAAATATTTACAAAGCCACATTAAACAGTAACTTGAAAGAAAATAGACTCAACCTTCAACAATGAGGCTGCATAACCTGTACACTTAATAAGGAGGTGTGTTGTCACTATAAAAAGCTGAATATTTATTGGCCATTCTTTCTTTAAGCTTTAAAAAAAAAAAGTAACTGCCAGTTACGTAACAGATAGTTGTTTTGGGGAAAAAAGAATTCCCTTATTTCAAATTTACAAAGCTCAGAGGTTGAGATTGAATTTTTTTTTACTGGTAGAGGTGAGGTTTAGAGAGATGTACAGAGAGTGAAATGTGCTATAAATTACCACCCAAGCCTCCCTGAGTGGTTTCAAAAGATCACATTCTCTCAAAAGCATTTGTTCTCAGTGTGCCAGAGCTGGCCTGTGACACCTGTTCCCATTCTCTCATCTTTACCTACCCCTCCTGAATGCACAGCTGCCAAAAGCTGTGCTTTACCCCCCCCCCACCACAGTTTTCCCTTTTTAATGGGTGCCTTTAAAGTAGGCAGAGAACTTTTAGTAGATGTTACTAGAAAAAACTCCATCTAAGGCTATCTGTCATCTATAACAGGAAGAATTAAAACCACTGGAGGAAGGACTGAGGAGAAATTAAGTAAATGAGAGGTTCTTTTCCATCATATCTCCTTTCTACTACAGGCATATTCTTCACTTTAAACATGATAGTAGTTTGTACCTTTTTTATAAAGAGCTCAGATGCTTTATCCCCTTACTGCTTTTCTTCACATCAGGGGTACTCAGAGTGGTTGCAGGTTCGGAACACCACGATTTACTTTCTCCTTGTTTGTTTGGTGGTGGGGCAAGGGGGGTGGTTTTGTTTTGTTTTTTTTTCCAAAGCTCCTAGGAGATAAAGTGTTTGCAAAATACAGTAATGTCAGTGGTGCCACAGAGATCCTTGGTGCTACCCTGAAGCAATGTGGATGTGACAGAAGAGGTTTAACTTGCCTGTTGTTCGGGTTCTTGAGGCCCTTTTGACTGCCTCTCTCCTAATTTCTAGTGCAAGGTGTCCCTGCCCATGGCAGGTAGTTGGGATTAGAAGATCTTTAAGGTCCCTTCCAACCCAAGCAGTTCTGTGGTAATGCTACAGGTTGGTAGGAGTGATGCAAATGACTGTATTTTGTTTCAACCTTTGCAGGAAGATAGTTTTCTGAAACCTGCAAGGTACTGAATTTATCTTACTGAACTGTTGGTGGTTAATACATCATACTGCTGGCAGAAATAGGAGATGTTACTATTACAGTATATGTAACTATATATATATTTGATATCTATATATATAGATGTTACTATTATAGATGTTACTATACATGTTACTATCCTCCAGCTCTTTATGTTGTAGTTGGCCTTGTGATTCCTAATGTTTGTGTTAGTTGTATAATTCAGAATATACCTGGTCAAGTGCAGCCCTCAAAGATTGGATATTTTTGAAAGAAGGATGACTCAGAAACAGACATTTTTGATTAAAGATCAGGATTTGACAGACCAGCTGCAAGGTAGAAGGGTAAAAAGACAAACATAGGAGCCCAAGAGGAGCTGGAGTTGGGCTTTGCAGGATTTTAAAATACTGCACCAATGAACAAGGCGGACAAGTGAAGGATAGAAAGTAAAATCCCATAGCGACTGAGTAGTTTTTCATAGACCAGTTTCTATTTCAGGCTGACTTCTTCACAGTTTCTATTGCAGACAAAACACTTTTCAATAACAATTATAAGCCAAGTTCATAAACATCTGAGCTTCAGGCTGGGGGGTTGGAGGGCAGTACTCGTTAAGGCAAAGAAAGGTGTATTGCATTCAAGTTCTGTGTTCAACACATCAGCCTGTTTCCCTGAGCACTTGGTAATTTAATGAATAAGATTTTTGTGTGCATATATGTGAGATATAATCTAATTAAAAACTGTTGTGTTTTGTTATAAATATTTTGAGTTAAAATGTTTGGTAATACTTGCGTGTGTTCATGCGGAACGTGTTTTTATTGCCTTCCTGCTCCAAGATGATAGATGAAACGTGTTCTCTGTGAATTGGGTGTTATTACTACTTAATTTTTTTTTTTTTTTCAGAAGATCTTAGGTGTCCCTTGCTCCTCAGCTGTTTGGAGTGGAAAATGCTGGTTTATTGCACTGGAGCTGTGCTGTGAAGCAGAGGCACGTGTCAGTGCAGAGCTGCCTGCTGCACGCACAAGCCTTTTCACTCCGGAGAGCAGCTGTGACACGTTGTGGACCTCCAAATGCACTGGTGACTGGGAAAACCCATCAATAATTTCATGGCCATCTGAGCAGAAAGCTGTCACCTTTTAAAAAAGGTTTCAACCAGATTGTTGTTCTTTTTGTAGTGACAACATACCAAAGTGAGGAAATGCTGATTTGAAAGAGCTTATGTGTCTGGTGAAAACTTCCTGTGGATAAAAAAGCCTATCCTACTGGATCCTCTCCCAAGGAAGTGTTCAAACCACTGCCAGGTTGTAGGTACATGTGCTAGGAAGCACCTATGGCTGGGTCACGTCTCAGTCCTCTTCTGAGGATTTGGAATGTTTGTTCAAATGTTCTGTGTCCCACTGTTCAAAAGCCCATGGCCAAAACCCCCAGTGTAAAGCTGCCTTAGTCACTCTTGCCAGCAATCCCATTAGGAAATCACTGTGGATGCACACTGAGAGGGTAGCAAGTTTCTTTTTAAGTTTTATTTAGTGTAAGTGCAGCAGTGCTAAAGGCTAATATCTAGTAAGGGATTAAGCTTTGTAAAGTATCTGACTAAGAGGAAATATAAAGCTTGTCTTGCAGAGGCTTTGAAATTATACTATATCTATTTTTTGACAGTTTAGTAGTAAGAAATGTCACTTTTTCATATGTTATCAGCAGTTGGGATTATTTTTCAGGGTTTCTTTTGCCATAATGAGGAATTCAGTCAGCTTTTCCCCTTGTGTTCACAAATTCATCTACCTATAATGGTAGATGAATTCATTATTCTGTGTCTGTTCTCTGTTTTAAAGCTGGGAGTTGTGTTGTGCATGTTCTTTGATTAAAATAGAATAATCCCTTGTTGCCTGGGGGGAAATTCTGTATATCTAAACAGGCAGAGTAACATCTAGCACAGAAGTAGATTTTTTTTTCCCTTTAATTACTGTTCTTTCATTTTAGGAAGAAAGAGGGTAATTTATCTTACTCATGGACTATTGATCACCAGGTAATAAGAGGTAGGACTTGCCCTGATTCCTGGACTTTGATAAAAATTTGTGCTTAAAAATTGTTACATTAGATCTTTGGCAGAGCTAGTATAAGAATATGAACTGATGAAACTTCTCTAACAGCTGGATGCTACATAAACGGATCACATCAGACATCATTGTTATCACAATTGGTACCTAACATATAAGAATTTCCCCTTGAGAATTGAAGAATTTAGGGCTATTTAATCCAAACACTTTCTTTGTAATGAGGACTCAAATGATTGTACTTGGGTTTCAGAGGCAGCTGGTAAGAAATATGAAAAGCTGGTATGAAAATAACCTTGGTATTCTGCCACTTCCTTTCCAAATGCAAAACAAACAAACAACCTCCTACCCTTCCCTCTCAAAAAAATCCAACATAGTAAAAAAAAAAAAAAAAAAAGAAATAACCCCCAACCAACCAACAAACAAAACAACAGAAAAAATGACTCTGTGTTCCTGCCTGAGATAACTGGGAGACCAGTGTCATGTCCACCAAACTGAAAATTGCCACTTATTGAAGTTCTTATTGGTGTTTAGATATCTATGCCAGTACTGGTAGCATCTTATAACAGGTTTCCCCAAGGTTATGTGACAACATCAGAGAAATATGAGATACTCAGCCTCGAAGGTTTGTGTTTTGGCAATCTGCTCTGTTTTCCACCATGTCAGGAGGCAAATGTTTCTGTGTGGCCTTGTTTTAATTGATATCCAGGCCAAGTGTTTACAGGAGGCCAGCCCTTCTCAAAAAATTCGATCTTTTCTGCTGCTGGGAGATGTGGTGTCTCCCTTACTTGAGAAATATCAGGGGAAGATATTAGGGAGGATGTTAAATAGTTTCAGTGTTTTAATGTGTGGCCTTTAGCTCTTGCAAAGATAAAGTTGAACTTTGAGTGTTATTCCTGCAACAAGTTATTTTTGCAGCAAAGGAATTCAGACTCATACAAGAAGTATGTAGAGAGGGGAAAAAAGAGAATTTTGTTGATTTCTGGTTCTCCAACATATAAATAAACTAACGCCCCAGAAAATCTGTGCCTCTCTCAGTTTCATGGTTATTTAGCAAGTCCCTCCTTGGTAAGATTTAGTTTGACCTTGCCAGTTATGATTTCTCTGTGGAAAGATATGATCAAAAGGAGGAAATACTCCTGAGTTTAAGCACAGTTAACCTGTGGAGTGCAGCTGTCCAGGGTATTGCTGCCAAGTTGAAGAACTCTGAGTTTGTCCTGCTTGCATGTCAAGAAATGATACTTGGCTGGAAAATAAATGTGGTTAAACTGGAGCCAGTAGTGGGGAGGACTTTTCAATAAACACAAAACAGGTAACTGAAGTGTGCAGGGTCCCATGCAATTCATGTGGCTGTGCTGTCAAAGCAGCTGGGTCCAAACCACTGCTTTCTTTTTGGTTATGAATTGATGAGTTTGGAGGAAATCACGTTGCAAGGTGATGCTGCAGAAAACATCCCTAGAAGTAATACATAAGAGGGGCAAAGCAGGATGTTTTTAGTGTTACTGGGGAAACCAGGAAATTAACGGGTAACATAATAAAGAAGAAAATAATCCAAAGTGTGCATTGCAAAAACTTGGTAAAAAAGCACAAGCAGCAAAGTATGGTCAGCACTCATCCCCATGATTCTTGCAGCAAAGTTGTCCTTTGTGGCCAGGGCAAGAGAAAGAGTTTTAAGTCTACAGGAAAGGAAAGCAATGAGTGTCTGTTGCAATGCATTCACCAACAAACTCAGGTTTACACAGTCCAGTAGTTTCTGCTGCAGAGGGCTTTGACTCAGTATAGTAAGACAAAAGTTGATAAATTTTAGGGGATTTTTTGTGCTGTAGTTTTGGAGAGAGCAAAAGAATTAAGTCCAAACTTGAGATATTAATTATAATCTTTTCAAATGAATTAATTGTGCTTTTTCCTTTATTCTTTTTTCTTTTATTGTAGTTGCAATTTTAAATACATGGAAGCTGAATAAGTGAATGTTGCAGCTTTGAAGTTCTTTGGCTCAGTATTTGCTTTCTAAATGGTGCTATTAATTAATCTTGAACTGTAAAACCACTATATTCTGCTGAGTTGAAAGGGCATTGTGAAATACATAGTGTTGCAAAATGCACAGGAAAGCAGTTGTAATGTTTCTTCCTGAAACAGGCAAGCACAGCAGCCCTTCTAAAATACAAAAGCTATTTAAAATTGGCAGTATATAAGCGAACAATAATTACCAAGAGCTACTTTCCACAGGTTTTCTACACTTTCAGACTCTGTCTTCTCTTTGGGAATGACCACGTTCTATTTTTTTTATATACGGCTGGCTTGAACTTGTGAAACTTTCTTCCGGTTTGATTATACAGAAAAGTTTGAGAGCCACTCACCCAAGCCAGTAATCCTTAATACACAAATAACAAAGATAAATGTGTATTTCAACGAAATAGACAAGCACTAAACTCTTTCCGCTCTGTAGTAAGCAATGCCAGTGGAGGTTGGGAAGTACAGACCTGTTCAGCTGAAGGTGAGCTAATCCACTGTGACAAAGCTGCACAAGCTCCTGCCACTGTCCTGTCCTTGAGGCAGCTCCCTGTCTCCCACCTCGCAGTGACAGAACTGCCTCTCTAGGGTGGCTGCAAATGACTGCATTTTTCACAGCTGTCACCTCTAGGATTGCTTTGAGCTCTGCTAAGCACCTTCTTAGTCTATGGTCTTGCAGGCCTTGGTTGATGAGCTTCCACGAGCCACAGCAGAGGGTGAGGAAAATCTATTTAAAGGGTAACATGTTGGGGTCTGATGTAAAGGATCCTTATGCAACTGCTGTGAGGTACAGTGACGTGAGGTGTCCTGGCTTCTACAAATGGTTGCTGTCGCTGCAGCAGAGGTGGGAGAGTAACAGATACCCACAGAAAGACACAGTGGACAGAAAGACACAGGGGGCAGCCAGTAGAATATTGCTGTTCAGTGCTTTCCCCTGCTGAGAAGAATGATGTTCCAAATGATTAAGTGGCTGCCTCTAGATTCAGGAGAGCTGAGTTTTTTTTATTTTGTTTGCTCTTCAGACAAATCATTTGTGCTGCAGTTTGGTGAAATAGTTAACATAACAAATGCTGCTGAAAAAGCAAGATTTCCCCCTACTCCTCATCGTGGGTTGAGCCCCAACCTCTTTTCCTGCGTTAGCACTACTTCTCACCTGGTCCTAAAGGGAGCTGAAACAGCAGAAAATGCAGCCTAACAGCAATGACAAAACTATGATAACCCTGGGACAATATTTTAACTGCTGTTAGGGGGAAGAAGTAAATTTTTCTTTCTTAATTTACAGTACTGACAAAAATTGTACGTAGTTATCACATGCTTAATCAGGAGGTGGATTCATCCCATCTGGCACTTTCCCCAGGTCTTTGCTAGGTCTTTCCAAAGTTTCTTGTAATCCTTAGTGGCCACAAGAATCTAGAATAATCAAGGGGACATAGTCACCTTGCTGTTCACCTTCGCTTTCAATTCATTAATTCATGGATTGAATGTCCTCAGTCCAGTCCTGAGGCTTGTCCCTAGGTCACTCCAGTATTAACCTCTGTCAGCAGTGAGAAATGGCTACTGATGTCCAATTCTCTCTGTCTCCAGTTTTAAACTGTGCCATGACTTTAGCCATGCTGACTGCCACGTTTCTTCAACAGCTTCTTGTGAAGGGAGATTGTTTTGTAAAAAGTCTTTGGAAAACTTAAACATTTTCTATCTAGAAGTTTCTCTATTTAAAATCAATTGGCTACCAGGGGTGAGGGGCAATAGAGAAGAAATGATGTGGACAAGTATTTTACAAAGCATAGTTCCTTACCAATCAGTCATTCTCCTGTGACTTTACAGTCCTTGGGGGCTCTGGACTCTGTCTTCAAAGGAAGCAAGAGAATGTGAGCATCCCAAACATGTAAATGGTCAGGCAATTAAAAGTTCTCGTTTTCCCCAAAGTCCTTGTGAAGCATCCTGCCCTATAAACTGCTCTTTACAAGGGTAAACATATGCCTAGGGGAGCAATCGATTTCTTTCCTGAATGAATGAATTGATTCCCTGCCCCTGCCTCTTGTAGCAAACAACAAATTACCAGTGGCTGTTAAGGCAACTTCGATGCACGACTTCATCTCCATCTAAACTAAGTTTGGACAGATCATTAATTTTGCAGGCTCTGGAATGGAGTGAACTTGTATCTCTGCAATATGTTCCAGAATTGCATTGCAACTGAAAATCCCAGGTTTCCAGCAGGCTGACACTTCAAACAGCCTGTGACAAGCCATCAGACTGCCTTGTGTTTCAATTACTTATCATAAGTCTGTGAATACAGTAGACAGTCCTTTAGAATTTGAAGAAACACTTGGAATGCAAATGTATAAACTTTGCTAGAGTTCCCCACTACAATGACAGCATGGGCAAGCAGCTGAAAAATAAAATTAGTAATGCCTGGTTCTTATGCACCATTTGCATGTGGGAGTTTTGACAGAGGAAGCAGATACTTTGAGTTAAAAACACCATGGTCAAGGACAGAAATAGAAGGAAAATTCACAGTCTCCAAATCCTTACTCAAGTTCCTCTGGGGCTTGCAGCTACCAAATCTATTTAGGGCCCTTTAATGGTGTCCAGAAGTCCTGGCCAAATACTGGTGTCTCTGTTCTATGATACAATGCAAACAGCTAAACAGCTTATAGCAAGCTAATGTTTGACATCAGCTGCCACTTCAAACAGTTCTGAGAGATCAGAAGTCCTCACTTTCAGTAGGATAAACTCTGAATGCTCTTCACGCAGAGGAAAGCAGCAAGAATGATCAAAGGTCCTGAAAACATGCAATAGCAGACCTTCTGATATGTAAAACGCTCTTGCAAATAGGAAGGGAAGCTATCTTTCTCCATGACTGTGGCAGATGAGAAAAAACCAGGTATAAACTGTAGTGAGAAATCTGGTATTGAGAAATAGTGAGTTTCTGAAACTGATTTCTGAAAAAGTCTATGGAGTCTCCATCACTAAATGCTTTTAAAAACAGAGATGAGGGATTTTTTGAGGGGTTGTTTGTTTGTTTGTTTGTTTGTCTTTAAGGGGTTACTCATGTAAACCTTTGCAACAACATGCTTTTTCCAAACTCCTAGGCCTGCAATTTTGTGAAGTTTCATCTTCTTGAGGGGTGTATATATATATTTAATGCAGCCAAATATACGTTCTAAAAAAGCATTAAAATACACGCCTGACAAAAAATGCATATAAGGGATACGTATTTATGCAGTTTGTATTGATTGTCACATTTCCAATTCATATTGAGAATGATTAGTTCAGTGTCTTTCTGGGCATTCTAAAGGTCGACTTTGGATTTGGTATCCTCTGAAACTGAGTGATGCGGTGTACTTTATAGATGTCTTCAGATGTTTTCAGATATTGTGCTTGTTGAAGGCAACCTCTCTGTAGACCTTATGGAAAAAGAAAAGTGATAAACGCTTGGAATTTTAAAAAGAAAATTATAAATCTTGAAGGTGGGGTTGTGTTTTTTCTTCTTTCTTCCAAGGATACATCACCTGCAGCTGTTTGTATTAATTCTAACACTGACTACTCTGCAGAATCCTACTGAGTCCTACTGTGATAGCTCAGTCTATGAAAAACAGATTGCAAACCACCTGAAAAATATTTCAAAAATGTCTCTGAGAACCATGTTGGATGCTGAACAGTGTTAAAAACACAAAGCTGTTCAATTGATCACAGTTCAGTTCTGATGCCTTACATAGGCACAGGCTACGTGCTGGTGTAATTCATTAATTTTGCTGCGTAATACTTTATTTTGTGTATGTGTGTGTGTTCACACTGGCTGTATTAGTACTCTGGTGTGAAAACAGCTTCTAAAATTAAATTTTATTTCCATTCCCACTCAGATATGATGTCTGGTATCTCTAGCCCCTCTTCACTACTGTCATACTTAGCTGTATCCACAGTGCTAGGTTGTGTTTCTCTAGTGGTACAGGTCTAGACAGGATTTTATTTTTTTTTTAATAGGTTTTAGTTTCCTTCATGATGTAGCACTGCTGATTAATGGATCCTTATTCCCAGGAAAATGGGATTTATAAAAAACAAACCATTTGCCAATGTGCTTTGGAGATTTCCCCCATTCATTTTAGTTAATTAAAATTATGAAAATTCTGCAGCTTCTTCAGCAGAGATTTCTCTGCAGAGTACCACTTCTGGCCACAGCTTTATATTACTTCAGCAGATACAAATAAGATATATCAAGAAATGTGTGTTTACAGGCCCCATTAATTTGAAGTAACATGGCCTGGGGTATTGTTTTACCCCTTAATAAACACATTTGGCGTTGTAAAAGACTTTTTCTTTTCTGCTATGAGGCTACTATTCCCTGACTTTCTAAAAATATTTCAGGATAATTTATCTTCTATTATTCATTTGTTCTTAAGGTACAAATCCAGTGTTGTTATTGTCTTTTTATTAGTAGCAAATGATGTGCAAATGAAAGGAAAGCACCATGGTCTGCATGCAAACTTTGAACTTTTTAAATGTGAAACCAGATGGTAATTTTAGCTGCAGGCCATGTCTACATTGTCAGGACCACTAGTGTGCTATGCTAGAAAAATGCTGCAGGAGTGAACACAGCTACAGTAGGAAAACCATGCTTTCCATCAGTCCAGCCATCACCCTGAGGAAAAAAAAAAAGCCCACACAAAACCAGCAAAAGGTCTGGTATGGCAAGGTCTGCTTCATCAGCTTCAGTGGCCAAATATGTCCACAGACATCACATCCTCCTGGTTGCAAAGCTGCATCCACATGGGTTGTGGTTTAAAGTTTCTCAGGGAGGTTGGACTAGATCTCCTGAGGTTCCTTAGGACCATGCAATAATTCAGATTTTATGTTGCATTTTGCACGAGTGTTAATATTTCATTCAGTTATAGTTTGAATTCATGCACAAGGAAAAGAAATACTTCTTAAGATTCTTCCTCATTTTCCTTGTTTTTCTTCTGAAGTTGTAGGATGATGTACTTTTAGGTTTTCAAGTCAAATGCAGGCTAAAATCAGATATTTAGAGAACAATCTTGCTAGAGCTGACAAGCAATCCTTTGTAAATGGGCTGGCATGTTGCAAGTCTCAGTGAGTCAGTCAAACATACGCTTCCAGTTTTAACCTAGGTTGTCCATTTCACAGGTGAAACAACCCTAACAATGACTTTAAATAGCACTTTGCAACTGCAAGTGGCCAGGGCCCCTCCTGCAGCCTGTTTTTGTAGCTCAGCCATTGAACAGGGCTTTGGCAAACCACAGGGACCTGACTGGCAGCAGCCACCTGCCTCATCCTGCAGTCACCAGAGATTGGTCTGAGGGGTTGTACAATTGCTTCCCAAAGGTCTTGTCCCAGGTCAGCACTGGGGGTCAACATGGGCACTGTTGTGGTGGGGATCTGTGCAGCCTGTCTGACCAGGCAGAAGTGGGTGCAGCCTTCTTCAGGCAACTGGCAGAAGCCTCATGATGGAGACCCTGGTCCTCACAGCAGACTGCAACAATCCCAGGGTCTGCAGAAAACACAACACTGTGAGGTACAAGCATTACAGGAGGTTTGAGGCAATATAAAAACCTGAAAAGCAACCCTGTTTACAAATAAATATCATGACCTCCAAGGACTCCAAGACACACAAGCATATCAACCATAAAAGTGACTTCCTTGAGCTATTCCTACATTATTAGGGAGAAAACGATGAGCTGTAAGTAATCAGAAAGGTGATCTCAACAGTACTTCCAAAAATAATCAGTTAATTCTAAACTTCATTGTTCTGCAAACAAATCCACACTTTTTCTTCTCTATGTACTAGGTTTTTATTAAGTTACACAGGAGAAATACAAATAATTACAGCTCTAAGAATATCTGGAAGTGGGATAAAGCTTTGGCTCTGCAGGGCTTTTAACTGTACCTAATTTTAAGGATCTTCTCACCTTGCTTGTCAGCTGATAACGCATAAAACACTTGTTTCAACACCTAACAGAATCACTGCTATAACATATTCCTTCCTAGAAAAATGATCTGCTGTGCTGTACTTACCTGTGACAACTGTAATCTCTTGATGGGATAAAATGCAGGTTTTTAGTGTACACGTTCCATGCCACACATGCTTTGATCTGAATCATCAGTGAACAATCTCAATCATCTAGCTCTCAGTGTCATTTTTAGTACAGATTCTTTTCATTCTGAGGCTGACAAGGGAGATGAGGATCAATCATCAGAGACAAGGCCAAAAAAAGGAACTAAAAAGAGAAAAAATGGGAGACCTGTTTCCCATAACCTGGGGAAAATGGTTGTGAGACCCTAGATATACACATAACAGCCTTCAGTGAGCTAAGAGCATTTTGGTCTTCAACAGAAAATGTGTAAGTCTGTGGCTGATCTGGGTAAGAGAATGTTTCTTTCCAGTATTCTTGGTTTGGCTTCTCGAGAACTTATTTCATGATTTATTGAACTGATCCATATATCCTCATAATGAATAGTGAATGCTGAGATATTGAATGTCTTAAGGCTCTGAAGCTCTGTTTCAGCTATTATGAGATTTGCCCTTTTCATGTTTAGAGAGCTCTCTTGAAAACACACAGAGAAAAGTTCAAAGGTACTGCAGGCACCTTTTTTATCCCAGGTTTTTTGCTTCCTGTTGACTTGGACACATTTAGTTTGCCTTTGCAGAAGGCCTCTGTGGGGGCACTAGAAGACATCAGATAATATTGAAACTGAAGAAGGGACCTCCTACACCTCAAGGATGAAAGGCTCACTTGGTTAATAGGCTTTATGGAAAGGTAAACTTTCCTGCCTACTGAAATGGATATTTTTGATATAACTAAGATAAAAGAAACAAGTGGGGAGGAGGGGAAGACTAGAGGAAACCTTAGAAAACCTCACAGCTTTAGGATTTCTTGCTTTTAGAAAGGTGCAATATTGAAAAGAATGTTGGAATTGTTATTTATTTATTTATTTCCCTAACTATCAGGGAATTCATTATTAATTTTTGTTTTTTATTTTCTGTAGACGAAAGAAGTCTTGGATACTTCCCAAAAGGTCTGGGTGTTCTCACACCCAATATTAGCAAAATAAGGAAAACAAAAGCTGGCTTCAAGATTTTACTTTATTTCTACAAGTCTGTTATATAAGTGAAAAAAAATCTAGGCTCTGTTAATAACTTTCAGAATTACAGAATCACAGAATATTCTGAGTTGGAAG
Organism: Corvus brachyrhynchos; assembly: GCF_000691975.1. Taxonomy (NCBI): domain Eukaryota; kingdom Metazoa; phylum Chordata; class Aves; order Passeriformes; family Corvidae; genus Corvus; species Corvus brachyrhynchos. The sequence goes on along the minus strand of NW_008239139.1, from coordinate 2,461,747 downwards.
GGACACACAAGGATCATCAAAGCCCAACTCTGGCCCTGCATGAGACAGCCCCAAGAGCCACACCATGTGATGTCACATTTAAACCAACTCATGTTTTGATCTGGAGAGGAATTTGTGTTATTTGCAGTGCCATGTATTCTACACAGGGTGAATCCTGGGTTACCTTTTCATGAAGTTTCACCACTGCCATGGTTTGAGTAGAATACCTGAAAATGAGCAAACCTTATTAAGTTTAGAAATTTCATTTGGGAACCAGTAAGAGTTCCCAAAAGCTGAATCTGATTTTAATCTTCATCTGAATTTAGTGAGAACAGAGTTGCATTCTAAGCTTTGGTTTCCAAGTATTTTTGGTGTGGCTAGAAATAGTGCAGCTTATTTTGTATGTATTTCAGCACTACTTATTTCAGCCAATTCTAGCAATAAGCAGCAGTGGAGCAAACAGCTATGGCAAGAAAAAATTTAAAAGTAACCAGTTTCATTTTGCTGTCTCCTTGCTTTGCATTTTGGATTAGTGGATCAAGGTCCCTTGGAGGGTAGCCATTGTCATCAGTTGCAATACTAAATAATTGAGAATGACTTAAAAGCCAGTTTCAGACCATTCTGGATAACCTTATCTGTGTCCTTGACCTTATTCTGGTCCTTATCTGTGAGTCACACCTAGGATCTTTGGGATACATCGTGAAAGACTGAAATGGAAAGAGACAGAGATTTTGATGATGAAAACAGTCTTCTTTAGGGCTCCAATAATTCTTCTTCTTCTCCTGCCCCAGGTTGTGTGGTCCTACTCCCTTTTTTGGAGCTTGTATGGCAAATTGAGAAGAAGACTGTAAAGCTGCTGAGCATCTGAGCCCGTGAACACGTCGGACTTTCTGAGGATGATGCCAAGCAACACTGCTGGCTCCTGATGGCCAGCACCAGGGTTGTTGCAAAGGAGTGGGTTGGACCATGTGACTCTGGGTGACAACACCTCCAAAGCACATCCTGTGAAACCTCTGTGCAGGTGCACAATGAATTATTCACATGCTGTTATCAAAGTGGTGGCAGGCTAAGTATGGGTTAGAAACAGTACTTGGATTCATCAAACGGGCATCACATTTGGATACTCAATCAGAGGCCCTAAACACAGCGTTAAGGAACATTGTAAAATCATTCAAAAATTAGGAAAGAGAAGGTGCAACTTGGATTAAGCTTCCTATTGCATTAATATGAAGTGTTACTTAAAATTCTGCATCTGGAGCACTGGAAAAAATAACAGTTCTCTAACATGGAGTTCTATACTAGGTCATACAACCACAGACACATGATCTAGTTCAGGGTTGGGGTTTTTTGCCCCTTTTTTTTTTTTTTTTACTCATTTTATTTTGCAACAAACTCTTATTTGCAAAGAAGAAAGGCCTTGTCTTAGGAAAGGCCTTCCCTTGGGCAGTATTTTGAGTAGCACCATTTATTTCTCTTTTAGGGGAAGTTTCAGGTGAATGAAGCACTTTTCAAAGATGGACCCTCAGGCAGCAGCTCCTTATGGTCAGGCACCAGTGTCACACTTTCCTTGGCTCTGTGGCTGACAGGAGGTGGGACGTCTCGGGGGAATATGTGATAAAAAGGGACAGCAAGAGGGTGCTTTGCCGTGCACTTTGTGTTTGATGTTTGGAAGGTCCATGGCCAGGGCTATTACACTGCCTGCTGGAGAGCTCAAGTCACTTCATTGTGACTCAGAGGCCAGGGAAGTGAATCTCATTATAGACCTAACCTGCAGATGAATACAAATCTTATCTTTCATTATAAATGACATCTGTGAAATGCAGCTTGGCTTCCTAAGAGAAGGAACACTCCAGCTCAATACTAATACAGCAGCTTCGTCCTGTCCTGTGACACAGTGATCAATTGCTTGTTCTTCTTCTGCTGTGGATGTAACACATCTTCCTTGAGCAGGGAAGCACTTTAGTCTAATGTGTGGATTTAATTTTCCCATCATTCTTCCTGCTCGGTAGAATATGTGTCTGAGCTATGGGAAAGAAATGTAAAATTTTCCAGGAGGCTGTGGCTGGGAGGAGTGATTGAGAAGCAAAGAGCTGTGAAGAGCTCGTAGCAGTAATTGCTTTGTGTCCTGTTCAAGCTATTCTTTATGATCTTCCGTGACACGTAGGAATTACTTCCATGCTATGAAGTCAGGGGCTGGGTACAACATGTAAACCCCTCTTTCTCCTGATTCAGAATCTACCTCTGGTGGTGCTGGAAGATTTTATGCACTGTCTGGCATTAGTGGGGATTAGATCCACCTGTGACTGCCCCTTTTCCTGCAGAATAGGTGTTTCCTCCCTAACATAGGTTTGGAAGATTATGAGTCACATTCGCTTGTTCCTTTTTCTGCAGAAAATTTTGATTTTTTTTTTTTTTTTTTTAAGAGAATGTCAGGCAACAATTTCTTTTCCATGTAAATAAAAAACTGTGATCTTGCTAGATATGACTATTTAAAGGAAAGAGGAAAAATGTAGGTCAGTTAAAAAGCATAGAAAAGCACAGTTCTACAGGTTCTTTTATAAAGACCAGGGAGAGCTGCCTCTAAACTTGTTTCAGTATTACTCACAAGAGTTTGCACAGGCTTGCAGAGGGCAGCTTCACTTTCTGAAAGCCTGTCAAAATTGCCTTACATAGTGTGGTGGTGCCCTTTAAGAGGAAAAAAAGTGTCCTCAGACTTAGCCTCGAAGCGTGCAGGTGGGGTTTCCTTTGTGGCCACATATCTCGTTTTCTTGATCTAAAAATAACAAGTGACAGCGGATATTTTGTTGTAGTTGCCAGCTTATTCTCGAGTCCAGGTAATTTGCTTCTGCTTCAGAAGTGATGGGACACCTTGAACTGGATCACCTGGCAGCTGTCTTGCAAACACATTCTCCCTCAGGGCTGCAAAGCTAGGCAGAAACTGAAAACAAGGGTTAATTAGGAAAGAAAGGATAATTATCTGGTTTTCCTTTTTTTTTTCTTATTTTATGCTGCAACCTTCACTGACCTATAGCTGCTGTTAGTTCATTTCCCATTCCGTACTGGTACCTCTGTGCATTTCAAATGGCTTTGCCCACTGCTTCTCAGCTTAAATAAAACCCTGGGGATTCTTCCACCTTTAATGAAAGTTACAAAAGCCTTTGCATATTGTGCAATTACCTCTCCCTTTGTTTTCCTACAAAATGGATTCAGCAGCTACCGGTGGGACACCAGAATGAGCACGTCAATATCACAACACCTCTCTGCGGAGTCATGTTGGGTTTGTAGCATTCTGATTCAAGGTTATATGTTTTTAGGTGCAAACCACTTTGAAATGAGCTGTTTGCACCGGCACCTTCAGAGGATGTGGAACAGTGAGTAGGTTGCTCATTCCTGTCCTGGTTGCAGGGTCTGTCACAGGCATTAACACAATTGCAGTTTAGGATAAGAGTTTTTAGAAGAGTTTGCCTCTCCAACACCCTGCCCACTGCTGCTGCTTCCCTTTCACATAAGACTCCCTCTACTGTGCCAGTAGCTTTACATGGAAACAAATTTTATTTCTCTTCCAGTTTGGCTTTAAGCAGTGGAGCCCTAGCAGTGACATTCTTATTTTCAACTAATTTTCAGCATATGTATCTTCACTATGCTTTTCCTGACATATATACGGTGTGTAGATAGTGAACATCTTCTAAGAAAAGAAAAAGTACACATATACAGATATGTGTATATATATATATATATATATATATATAGCTTCAAAAACACAAGCCATTCTGAAAAATTTCCTAGGGCTATGATATGACGCTGATATAATGGTGTTTTGAAGGTTAAATGTTCTAATTAAAGTCTGTCTCCGATTCTGAATCATCTGACTTGCACAAGAAGTCAGATATGTGTCTGTATTTTTCAGCTCGCATACAAGAAAAAAAAAATCAAAAATACTATTTTTGAAAGCTCTGATCCTGTTTATGCAATCTGCCAAAGTAGATTGTGGTCTTCTGATGAGAGGCAGGTGAAACCAAACAACCCAGAGAACAGCAACACCCAGAATCTGGTGAAAACACAGTTTGCACAAAGCAGTGCTTCATCTCTCAAATCCCCATTGCCAAGCCACAGCTCAGCAGGGAGATCAGGACAAGTTTGGGAATTGCCACGTCCATAGCATTGCTGCAGAATAAAACCACAGACTAAGTGAAAACACCTTACCTCCCATTTCTCCTTGAAATTGTTAGACTAAATATCATAACAAGACTTTCTGTTAGCAGGGTTGTACTCCACCCTGTTCTTAGCAGGTTGTGCTCCACCCCTTTCTCAGCTCATAGAGAAACATTAGCTCTGTGTCTGACCTGACATTTGTATGTAGCAGATCTTATATTTTTTTTTTCCTTTCTTAGTGCACTCCGTTGGTTTTGGAAAGCATTTTACCCGTCCCTTCAAACCTTAACTTTCAGAAAAGATTAGCAGTATCTGATGACATTGCAGAGTTCGTTGCTGCTGAGCCAAGTAAATGAAGTTTGGGTGGTGTGTACTCCTGGACAGCATGAAGCTCTCTTTTTCTGCATGAGAGAATAAAAGCAGCTTGAAAGTGCTTGTAGCTGAATCAGGCTGCATATTTGGCTCGTTCACCTCTCCTCCTTCTGCCTCAGTTTCCTCACTGTAGACTGGGAGTTATGATGCTGACCTCCTCATTACAGTGCCTTAAAGAAAAGAATTCCAGAGAGCTGCTGAGCTCACCAAGGCCTGTCCAAGAAGTGTGGGCACCTACTTCAGAAGTCTGCTATGGGAGCAGCAAAAAGTTGACCTTTTGTACTCCAGTTTTCTGGGCCTAGATCTGCATGTCCTCAGAAGATCATTGTACCTTGTTCACTTCAGTTGCTGTTGATCTGCTTGTCTGTTCTTACTCCCTTCCCTGCTAAGAACTTGTGAAGATGAAAGTTCACTTATTCCTAAACATGTTTTCTCTTCTGCTTTGATATTAACAGCTTCAGAGGATCCTCAGCCTCAGCAACCTCCCACTGGATGCTGCTGGACTTGCTGCAGCTAAAGTGCACCAGAACATTCAATGCAACACGTGCACTGACGTGTTACAGCAGCTCCTGGGGGTCACCTGGAGGCAGAGGGACCACAACTTTTGCCAGAAAGGGTGCCTGAGCAAAATGACAGCCTGGGTGTCCCTGCACCTCAAAGTGTACAGACAAATCAGGCAAACAAAGGCCCATGATGAAAGAACAGCCAGCAGACATCTCCAGCTAGCAGACAATACACAGCAAAATAAAGCGATTTGCCAAGGACGGGGCTGGGCCTTATCTTGCTGTACCTCTTGGGTGAGAGCTGGGTATGTACAGACAGAGGGCGATGTTCTGGATGAACAGACACTTTGGATTTTAAAGTGGTTTTATTCCTTCCCCACCCCTCCCTGTTGGTGTCTTTGCCTCCTTCATTTTTTCTCTTTATTTTTTTCAGGCCTGCTCCACACCATCCCTGGCGTGGGTCTCCATCTCTGTCCAATTCTCCAGCCAGGTGGCCAGGTGAAGTCTGTCATCAGCCAGTTCCCTCATAGAAGTGCTTGCAGGCAGCTGGTGCCAATTCCTCTTTTCTCCAGTAATAATGGATTCCCTGGAACACACTCTGCCTTAGATTATCTTTGGTCTTGAACAGAATAACTTGACCATGCTAGGAGCTGGAAACAACAGATACTTGCTCAGGTCTTTCTGCCTTCTCCCTGTGCCTGTTTACAATTCCACCTGCTCTCCCTGGCCTCCCAGTAATCTGATTGTTCCCTCAGCTTCCTGCCCTGTGTCCCAGGGGCTGCACAATTATGGAGAGCCGTAGACTGGGGAGATAGAGTGTAGGGGTTTGGACAGTGGTATTGAGTAATTCATCAACAGCAGCATCCCTGTGGAAAACAAGTTATCAGCAATATGAAAGGTGTGTAACCTTCCCCTCTGAACACCAGAGCAGCAGTAGGGCCCAGCTTGGAATGCTAATGGCTTCATGTAGGGCTCCTTGTCCTCCATTTGTGCTCTGAAGTACAAAAAGAAATCTGCTTCCATGGGAAAACACTTCCAGCAAGGTCCATGGGGGTGTTTGTGCAGCCCCACAAAGTGTCTGTAACTCCTTCAGCAGTTTAGAGCTCCTGAAGGTTTCCACCAGAAGGACTCCTTTTGTGTGCACAGGGCAGCAGTCTCGTGTGCAGTGTGCAGCACTGGGGCAGTCTCATGGTGCTGTGCAGTGTTATTGCCTGCTCTTGCTGTGGCCAGATGCTCTGTGCTGCTGCAGCACTGGGGACCACAACACTCATGGTTGTGAACCACATGTCCGAGCCAGCATCTGAATCACAGCTGTCCAGGTTTCCATTTTAGTCACAAAAGAAAAAAAGAATTTTGTCAAAACTTTGCTCCTGCAAAGGGTGTGGGGGGAAGAGCTTGGTCCTGTGCTTTTTCTAGAAGTGCATTTCTGCAGGATATTGCTGCTGATAAAGTCCCACAACTGTTCTCTTACCCCATGCTCTCCTCTCCCGTAAATCCCATACTTTTGTGTCAGTCCCCCAGTCCAATGAAGCACAGGGTATGTGTGGCACAGATGTCCAGTGACCTTTCCTGTAACATCTGAGTCCTGTGCTTTAAAGGATACATTGGCTTTCCATTCCATGCCACTTGATATTAAAAGTATCTCAATTGATTAAGTCAACTTAACTAGATTTGTGCTGTCTCATAGATTTGCACAGCTTCAATGACCCAAAACAGCCTTGTTAACTAGAAGAAAGGACTTTTTTTTTGTCCTTCAAAGAGAGAGTTGTCTGGGCCAGAAAGTCTTCAAAGCCTATGGTCTGTGGTCCAAGAGCTAAAAACAGTCACAAACTTCACCACCAGATGGATGAAAACTTAAGGCTCATCTTGCTCTTCTTTCTCCCTCAGCAGTAAAAAAAAAAAAAGTCACTTTTAAAAGGGTTTATTGGTTGGAATTTTTCTCTGCCTGTAACTGGGAAGAAGCTAAGAAACCATGGCAAGATCACAGATTTAGACAAGCTATAGGGTTTACAGTCCTGAGAAATGTTCGCAAAACCGAGTGATGTCTCACTCAAATATGTAAATAAGTTTCCCATGGGGAGCTCTCAGACTCTGCCTCAGAGGAAGTGTTTTGCTTAAATAAGCACAGAACAGCTTTGTTGTTGCAACTTTGTGGAGCCAGTCCCTTCAGGCTGCTAGTCCCAAAAGCTGTGCAAGTCCTGGCCAGGCTCACTGAAGAGCAAGCAAATGTGTTCTGCTACTGGCACTGCCTCTCCAGTCCTGCCAGTGCTCCTCTCCCAGCTCTGGTGCAGGCTGCTGCTGCTGCCCTTTACTAATAATAGACCTTTTGTGTTTTTTTTCAGGGAAGGAACATAGTACATGTGGGTTGTGCACAGTGAGGGTGATTCTGAAGTGCATTTTTTGTGGGACTAAATTAAAATGATTCAGGTTTTGGCTTGCTTTGCAATTAGTGCAGTAGTGCTATGACAGTTGTGGATCCTTTTCTTACCAAAAATACAGTGCGAGTTGTCCCTTAAAAGGATGGCAATTCCTGCTTATCTGCAGCAGCCTCCTTCCTGACACAGAACTGTTTTGCCATTATTTTTGACAACTCTTCCAAACCTATCTTCATGTCTTTAAACCAGGGATTTGGAGATCTTCTGTGCCACCATGAAGAACTAATTTAAAGCATAGAACATAAAGTTTTAGATAAATTATTCTCAGAATAAATTATTTTCAGAATATTTTAGAAGAAGACATAGTTCAAGAGATCCAGAGAAAATAGTCACGAAATGGAATGAAAAGGAGGAGGAGGTGTAGGCATAAGAACAGCAGAAAAGACAGAACCAGGAGAGAGGGAACAGAAACTGGATGAAATCAGGATATAAAAACTTATAAATCTCTTTATTTTAAGGTACAAAAAATACCAAGTCCTAAAATATGATCTTTTCCTGGCAATGACCACACTGTTAAGAAGTTTGCCTTTTGGAATAAAAAGGGTGGGTGTGCTCAGGGGCATCATTCCAGCCTTGTGCTTGAGGCCTCTTTTCTTCTGTGCCCGTTTCAAGCAAATGCTATTACAAGCCCCACATGGGCACACACGCAAAAAAACACTTAAGAAAATAGAAGTAGGCTTTATTTGAGACAACAAAAACAGAGCAAGTTTTGCATGCAGATGGCCTTCTCTGGAATCTGACTGGCTTTCAACACGTCAGTGTGGTTGTGTATCTCTCTGAATTACTGTGACAAGAGCTGAGAATGGATGGCTGGCTGTTTTACTGCAGGTTTTGAAAGCAGTTTTCAGAGATTAGGACTATTTTGGAAAGCCAGGTTTTAGAGTCTGCTTTCAGAAGGTGCTTGAGATTAGCAAGTGACTTCCGCTACTCCGATGTCTTCTTCAAAGATGACAAAGGTTAAAGGAAAATCAGTCATAAAGGAGAACTGAATTTGATTTCTTGTCACACTGTGCTTGTCTAGGGAAGTGTTTTTCAGAGGTTTGTCAGACCCAGCTTCATAGCATGCATTCCAACAGTGAGAAAGGGCTGTGATCAAGGGAATAAACATACTCCGGGGTACAATACATCTACACTGGTTTGGCATGTGGCCTCTTGCATTGGTTGGAAAGAAGTGGGATCAGCAGGCAATAAAACAGGCAAATTGATTTTGCTTGTGTTTTTACTAATTATTTACTTTTTCACTTTTTATTTTCCCTCAAATTTTTTGTTCCCCTTGTTGGCTTTCTAGTGTCCCAGGTTTACTTCCTAGTCTCAGACATTAGACATTTCCCCAGTGGGAAATCATTCAGCCAGCATGGTAAATGTTGTGTGGCTGCTTTCAGAGAAGAATTAAAATGACTGCTGCTAGTATTAATCAGTATTCCTGAATCAGTTTTATAAGGTAATGTCGGGAGAAATGAGATTCAGAATCCTATTTGCATGACAAACTGCCATAACTCCACTGACACCCAAAAAGAGAAGTTACTTTGCTTAGCACTGACTAGGGTCTCTCCTTTCATTTAAGAATGCCTTTCCTTCTGACATTTGTGTCTGCTTTCTACTAAGCAAAACTATTCTCTCTGTCTAACATGGGTCACGTCCACTGAATCCAGCGATAGATGAGGGACGAAAACTCTAAAAGATGTGTCCCTTAAACACTGCTAAGAAGCAAAAAGTTAATGTGTTCATCAGCAGTTATTCTCTTTTTCAGTAGTGGTACAGGAACTTTCCCAGACTTCACTTTTTGTACAATTTAATTGTGTTGTAACTTGTTATAGTAGAAAACTATAGAACAGTATTTTCAGAAATGCAAGATCAGTAGGGAGAGACAACATCTTTTACTAGCCTTGCTGATATATTTGGAAAAATCAGATACTTTGTCAGGTTCTGAGACTCTGCAGGTGACTCTGTGCTTTGAAAATGTTTTATATCTGCTCTGATGAACGAAATGTTTTATATCTGCTCCAAGCTTCACTTTCTGTGACCACCAAAGCTACAGCAATGCTGCTATCAAAAACCACATGGAGGACCATTCTTTCACCCCAGTCTTCCATAGGCCATTAAAAAATGTTATTATTGTATGTCCCTTAAGATGCTGGAAATGAAGAAGAAATGCTTTTTATATCAATGGGCAACAATTTCTCTCCAGCTCTTGTCTGGTGTTGGCCTTTGATCACTCCTGCTTCACATCAGTTTTGATTATCTCAGTGCTGAAGCCAGGCTGAATCCTCCTACTCACTTCTGGATATTCCCCCTGCTCCCCACTCAACCTGCCATCAAGCCAACAGCTTGTACTCTGTTTAGAAACATATTTCATAACTGTCAGCTTCTGGTATCAGCTTTTAGAGACATGCAAAATAGCTTTCCTTCCCCCCGCATCCATATGCTGAACTACCAGATTACAAAGATGCCCTTTTTTAAAGTTCTAATTTGTGAAGTCTCATTAAATTGGGAATTAACTGCAAAGTGATATGTAAAAGAGTTGCCTCTCTTAAGTAGTGCTACACGGCTATGAAAACTGTTTTCTTTGACTACCCTAGGTAGTTCCTGGTTGTGAATCTTAGACCTAAAATTTACTTTTTAGTTGCATTTAGTTAAATTCCTAAATGGACTTCCAGGGAAATCTTTCAGCCTAACTTCTGCACCTTGGATCATATGCCTGACATCCTGAAGGGAAACAGAAATGAGGAGAGGAAACAGAGGCTGGAGAAAGGCAGCATTTTGGCCAATGTCAAAGGGAAGGTGGAAGCCAAGGCTGAGCTGCACCGTGTCATCTCCAGGATGTGCACCAGGTGCTGTTCCTGAGCTCCCTCCCTCACTCATATTTTCTAGCAGCAATTTGTCATGGCTTCACAAGCAGGCTGCCTGGGCTCCTGCAGGCTGATATTTGAACAGCAGAATACAAGATCATGTGTTTTTCTCACTATAAACTAGATGAATAAAATTTGTGCTTGGGTTTGTATTTATGCATGGCCATTTTCCCAGGATGATGTAATATATTAAATGCAGATGTTTACATTAATGCACCTCCATAGTTCCACTTGGGCCAGGAAGGTGAAGCATGTTTAATCAATCTGTTAGCTGCCTATGGCTATTTTCTTGAGGGTTACCACAGTGGACTGTAGTGCCCATGTAAATTCCAGCATCTTTCCATCTGAGACAGGCTGGCATTCCAGCTTCACTGGTCTCCTGTTCACACAAAAATCAAGCAGTAGATATAGGCCTGGCTATATTTGCACTTAACCTGGATACAGACCTGCTGCTGGAAGAGAGGTGTGGCACAATTTAGGATGCTTTGGGCCAGTTCTATGCCAGGCTATACCAGCAAGAATACACATAAAGCTTCTAGGTGTTTTGATCAGTATGGTTATAGTGATTGCAGAGCAAAAAAAAGAGGTACCAAAAAAATCCCATACAAGCACAAAGTTACCAAATCCAATATCTGTATTGTGGGCCAAACTTGATTGTCTTTCAAATGTGTTGATTAGGAACTGATGAGCTAGCACATCTGCTAAATGTTTCGTTTTTATTTAGAGAGCAAGCTCTCAAAAGTCTCGGTGTTGGATATGGTCACATTTCTTGTGCTTCATTAGCCTCATGCATGGACCCCCTGAGTTTTACTGTCTATCACAGTAACAGTAGTGCAAGATGTCTTATTCTTAGAAAAATGAACAGACACTCTTTATTTCTTGGGCTTTCTTCAGTTTAAACATTCAAGTTTGTGCAGGTTTTTGCTGCATTCGTATGTTCTGAAGAAAGAGCAGGTAACATCTGTTAATGACATATTCTTTTGCTGACCTTGTCTTCGTCCCAAGCTGTGGATCCTTTTGACCAATTGACCCCCATACTGTCACATTTGGATTTGGTACATCAGCTTAGGGCAGAGACATGGCCCACATGAAGGCTGTCTCCAGGTAGAGTCATTTGTTTTCAGGCTCTAAGATTTCAAAACTTAAAATGGTTTTATCCTGGAGTGCTCCTTGGATGCCATTTTGTAGTAGCCTTACAAAAGTGTGACTCAGAGCCTGTAATTAATCCCTAAAGCATTACATTCTTTGACAAGTTTTGCAACACATGGGACTTCACAATAATGGTGAAATCATTTCCAAAATGCCTGTATGAGTTCAGCTATAACATTTCTGCAGGGAATATAGCAACGTGTTTATTTCTGTGCTCAGAAGAAGAAAAATCCAATAAAGATGGATGTATTCCCCCTTAAAGCATGGAAAAAGATTTTGAGATTCAAAAATACCTGTGCATATATATAAACTTTATAACAGACTTCTGTAGTTAAATTTCCTCATGATTTGTTAAACAGGGAGAAGAGCTGGGAGAACTAAATGATGACTTAATGGGATAAGGCTATCAAATTTTTGGGACATTGTTCACAGAATTATCTATGCTGTTTGAAGGTAACTATCCATATTGCTTTCCAGGACTGATTCATTGAGTGTAATTATTTTGGTGTAGGATTAGAATAAAGATTCATTTAGGTAATTTGCTGTCCAGGGCCAGTAGCATATGCTAAGAAGTGAGCACCAGCTTATGATTTCATAATACAGCTTAAGCCAAGATAAAATCTTGCTGCTGCCAAGAGGGAAAGGTCCTGCCCTTCTTTTCAGCTTCTGCAGCCCCAGCTCCTGGCTTCATAAACCCCAGATTGCCTGTGCATTGCTGGTGCTCCTCCAGACACACAGTAAGCCAATTTACTGCAATGGCAGAAAGGTCACTTAAATAATAACAAAAAGAAGTGCTTTTGTCTTTGGTGAGTTGAGCTGGCTTGCCTCATGATCCGTCAGGTCGCAGTGCCAGACGGAGGGGTCACGCACTTGGGATCAGTGGATGTGGGAGGAAAGAGCAGGGAAGGCTGGATAGGAATGAAGGAAAGAACTAAGAAGGGGGGAGTAAGGGGGAATAACGCTTCCAAGCTGTGTCAGCAACGAGACATTTATTTGGCTAAACCATCTATTTTTGCCTGTTTGACACCTACTGGAAAATCCAGCTGGTCTTCCCAGAGCAGCACATACAGTGGGTGGAAGAGCTCTGTCCTGAATGGAAATATCTCATTTACAATTTATGGAAAAGTCTGTATGGGGGCTCTGGGGGGTGGTTTTAGTCTTTTGCACATGTGCATTACTTTACAGTCATTGTTGTTGAGTTTTATTGTCCATTTTATTGCTTGGTCAGTCAACATCATGCAATCCTTCTGCAGATGTTCACAGTAGCTAGAGCTGAAGGCCACACATGATCCCAGTATCCAGAAATCAATGCATCACCTGAAGACTCCACTATGTCACTTTTAACCTTTTTCATGTCATTTATTGGTATGCTAAAGAATAAAGATCCCAACACTGAACCTGAGAGGATGGTGATAACTGCCACTGGGAAAACTGTGTTTAGTTCAGTGTTCTCTTTCCTGCTTCTTAAACCATCATCAGTCCTTGAGGGAATCTTTCCTTCCAATCTGAGAGGGCTGAAGATCTTTCAGTAAGGAGCGCTGTTGCCACCATTTTTGGAAGATGGCAAACTTATCACTTGAGCATTGATTGTGTCCATGTGATGGACGACATGGACGTCTTCCCTGGACAAAATGAATGGGGATACATAGATCAAACAGATCATATTTACTATTTGCTCTCTTCTTCGGTGGGGAATTTCTTCTGTGATTTCCACCAGTGGCAGGGAGGTCTTGTTTAAGGTTGGTGCCACACTACCACCTTTCATTCCTCTAGAATTTAGTCGGTGCTAAACTATAGATCACAAGTCATGGCAGCTCCACAGCTGAAGTGCTTTAAGCTCTTGAATAAATATCATCTGATCTGGGTAGTTTTTCACTAGTTCAGTTTCTCAAGTTGCTCCAAGTCATCCACTATTGATTTATTAGGCTGAGGCAGATCTTCCTGGTGAAGAATGCCCCCATTGTAGGAAATTCATGGACACTTTTAGCGCCATTAGATGCTTCTGAAAATCTCTGAGGTTCTTTTGTAGCTTAGCAATATGTCCAATCACAAATATTAAATACATAGTCATTGTCGTAAGCAAAAATAAAAAAAGTCCCTGTGAATTTTTTGTGTGTGTGTGTGTGTGAAGTAAGAACTTGGAAATAGTGGAGATCAACAGGGGCATGTGCTAGGCATGCCCAGAAACCTGGGCTGGTTACACTGCAGCCTGACATCTGCAAGCAGCTGAGCAGCAGGAACCAGCCTGACTTGCAGCCTGACCTTCCCAAGCCAGGGGGGATCTCCCATCTGGGGAGGGAAGTCAAGAAGACAGTACAAGGAGGGACAGTGGTGGGACAGCACAAGGGCATGAAATAATAAGTTGGTTCTTCAATAGAAGCCACTCTGCAGACCCACTCTGGGGTGTTGTTTGCTCTGTCCCACCCCTGACATTTGACTCAGGTCACTGCGTCTTTTTTCTTTTTTATCATGCATTCTAGAACAAGAAGTTGAGGCTTCATTTTGTCCTCTAATGTGGGGGATCTGTTAATCCATTGCTTTTCCTATTTCACATGTTCTCCCTGTTGGGTGCCCTAGCCTTGGCCACTCCCTCGGTTTCTCTCTATTTGTTCTGTCCCCCAACCCCGCCCAGGGACCGCCCCTGGGCCCCTGACAAAACCACCCTGCACCCAGATGACGCTGTCTCTCTACCTGTGAACGTCGCAGGGACGAGGTGTGATTAAAGCCATCTGACACCCTTATGAGAGACCCTTCTCTGCCTCCATTACCACCACTGCGCTGTAACGCTGCTGGCTGCCGGAGCCAGATCGCGGGGCTGTCCCAGATGGGCTCCGGGATGCGCCTGGTTGCACGGCCCTAGGAAACCCTCACTGAGCTCTCAGGGAGCTGCAGCCTGCTAGGCAGAGTCCAGCAGTTACAACACTCTAATGTTCTGAGTCTTGATATACACTTTGATTGTGTATTCAACTGGTGTTTTTCATGGAACTATCATAGAATCACAGAATGGTGTAGGTTGGAAGGCATCTTCAAGATCATCTAGTTCCAACCTCTCACGTTTTTTTTTTTTTCCTGAACTGCAATATAGACACAATATAGACAGAAGTTTGATATAATGGCCTGGTTTTTTTATTAAAATTTCCCTTTATGGAATGGTTATGAGACAGTTCACAATACGACCATTAGATTACCTACCTAGTAATTTATTTATTTTTTTAAACTAATCTGAAATTTGGACCCTAAATGCCTATTTGGATTTACAGCAAGTCTACATGACATGAAAAGTGATGCACATATACCAGCTTCTGTTGCCTTTCAGCCTTTTTACTGTTACTCAAAGCCCTTTTCTTGTACTCTAACAGACAGATGCTCTTTTGTTTTACCTGTTTCTGAAAGAAGAACAGGAACTATTTCATTACTCCCCCTAGCCTAGGTCAGGTGCTGTGAGTGGTCAGCTATCCAGACATTCAGCATGCCAAGGAAGGTAGGACACATTCCCCAGACAGATAATTTCAGGGCCAGGAGACTTGTACCCCTTGGGTTTGAGCTGCTGTTCCTGAGGCTGGCAGGAACCTTTCTTCTTAGATTGATGGTGGGTACCCAGAATCACAGGCAGCCTCTCAGCATCAGTTATTTTGTTCTGATAAAGCTAAACAGGAATGTCACTTTGATTTGTTAGTTAATTGTCAGCATTTCACTTTTTTTCCTTGGAACTTTTTTGAGCCTTGGCTCCTACTGACTTACAGAAACTGCTTACTCACTCGTTTCTCTCCTAGATGTCTTCCAATCAGGAACATAATGAATATCAGCCAACGTCATTGTGACAGTATTGCAGATAGCTCCAAATATTGCCAAACTGCCACACCATATATTAAGGTTTCATTGTGGAAAGCAGAATTTGATGAGAATAGCACTTTAACAGTGGGAATGATTTGTCATTGGAATGATTTATCTGTTGATTTGAGTGGATACCCTGTAAACCAGAAATATTAAAATCAAGGGCACAGAGATTTTTGTAAGGATGTACATGCTTCAGCCTCAACAAAAACTGTTACAGAAGAGAGTGATGGTAGGAATCCGATGATATTATGACATTTTTCTCTTTTTTTTCCTCTTAAAACTATATAAATTCTGTCTCTTGGACTAGAAATCTTCTCTTTCTGAATTATTTACCAGTTTATATTTTTATCATCTTTCTTCACCTCTTCACTACAATAGTAATAGAATAAGTAAACAAAAGTTTTGGGCTTCTATTGCTGGAGGGAGGAAAAAACCCCAGACTTCAAGTCACAGTCAGCATCCCCTCTTTTTTCACCTCCTTGTGGTCACCACTGAGAACAGATCTATTCCTCTGCCTCTTCCTAGGTATGTGCTGAGCTCAGAAATTCCACATCTCATTGCTGTCTCTCGAGAGAATTGTCATATGCCAAAGTCCACAGTGGAAAGGACTGGATTTTCACTGTGTTGGGTATTTTTAGTGTCTGGCAGGATTGGTAGAAAGGGTAGCAAAGTAAACAAAATTAGTATGAACCTCAAGGTGGAAATAGCTCATCCAGCAGACTGAACACCTTTGCTATTAGGGTTTTCTTCCTCTTCAAGTCTGTTTCAGTTGTAGCCAAAGATGCTCAAATTCAAATGCTCAGACAATTTTACAAATTAATCTGTGGCCCATTCTGTGATGCACTGAAGGAAATGCTAGTTCCAGTTCAATTCCTAGGAAAAAGTACACACTGCCTCACACTGCCTGCTCTCACAGCTGGTTGTCACCCTTATCTCTGATTTCTTCCAACCCACTCAACTCCTGCTGTTCCATGGAAAGCTTTGCTTTCATACTTTGCTTTCATTTCTTGAAGGTGATCTTTATAAGTGTTTACTTAAATGAACAAGATACTGCTTTTTCACTTGTTCTGTGTTTCTCATACCATTAAATAAGTCCTTTTCCATTAATTCTATGATTCCAGTGATCAGCTCTTTGCCTCCCAGAGTAACACAGCTCCTGGAAGGCTGCACACAGCATGGCAAATACCAGCTTCATGTATTAGCTTGATCCTAGCTCAAGCAAAGTTCTTACCAGGCTTTTGTACAGAATTGTGGTTTTCACCGTTTGCCATCACTTGATTGCTCTAATTGAGATTATATCCCTAAAACTTTACTGTTTCCACCCAGTTTTCCTGCTCAGAATGCAAGATTTAATCACCATGTTCAGTGTTAAAGAACATGTTGACTCCCTTACCCTTTTAGTCCAGGAAACTAATCATAGGCTGCATCAGCCTAAAGTTCCAGCGGCAATGAATGTTTTCTCACATGAATAAAAAATGAGGAAGTGTGTGCTTGCACGTTTTCAACAGCACATTTTCAGGTGGTTTCCAACAGCCTCTGTCTCTAACCAGCTGTTTTCTCTGTTCCCTCTCATGGCTTCTGCAGCAAACATGTTATTCAGAAGATTAACATTTTGATGAGGGAAAATGGAAAGTCCCCAAACCACTTTTTTCCTGCAGCCTGCATGACTGGCTGGGGAACATAAGATGTGCCTACTCGACAGCTTAGTGGAAAGGGGTAGAGCCAGCCAATTTATTTTCCTCTGACAGCTGAAAACCTCTAGTTTCTCTCCCTTTCCTGCCTTCCTTTCCTCTACTTCTGATTGCAGGGGTCACTGCAGACTAGTTCCCCCTGGTTGCAAGCAGCTGTGCTGTTAATTACTTTATTGGCCATCGAAGACCCCAGCAGGTAATATTTTTGCTTGATTTCCCATCTCTTCTTTATGTTCCTCCTTATCTCTGCAGTGGGAACAACTTTCCCAATGCAAGAGGTGGATGCTTAAAATAATAATGTATTTAATTGCAAAGGAATGTTTGAAGGGAAACAAAGTGCACTGTTCTCAGACATGCTTTGGTACTTCCATTTAATTACAGCCTGCAGGAAGGCATTGCTTCATCTACTGCCACTACAAAGCACCATAGTCACAGGGTGGGATTACTCTGTCCCCTGGAAATGTCTGTTTTGTGTTGTCTTCCATCTCCTTTTATAGAGCCACATTTTATAGGGTTATACTGTTATAAAGTCAAATATTATAGGCTTGTTATAGGGAGAGGTTCATGAATTATAGAAGATGTATGATATAAAAGCAGATATAAACCAAGATTATTATTTTGAGGCATTCATTCATTTGAATGATTCTCATAAAGCACGGTAATGTCAGAGATTACACTAAACACCCCTTCATTGTGTGGGTAATCCAAGCACCACCTTAATTTTCTCCCCAGTTCTACTATTTAGGTAGAAAAATCTTGTACCAATGAACAAATACATCCTCTCCAGTAAAGCAGGGGGTGGCTACCCTTGGCCTCCTGGTGGAAGATATCCAGAAACCAGTTAGGAGGCAATAAGGACTTAATTCTCCAGTATTGTTCCTGTGGATCCCCTGCATTTATCAGTAAGTAACTGAGACTATTAACTGAGAGTGGCAGCCTACTTCTTCTGGTACTTTTTAAGGCAAATATCTTTTCAAAGAAACAAAAGGACCACTGAGGAACCTATTAGTACCTCCTGGTATCCCCATGCCCTGCTGAAATAGAGTTAACATTTTCCAGAAGTGATAAAAGGGAAATGAAATTATGTTTGCTGACAATGAATTGGATTTCTTAACGAGACTGTTTAAATGTAACTTTGATTGCACTGAGAAAGATGGTGATAAAGCTTCTTGCAAAATGCATTGGTAATAAATGTTGCTAAAAGTACAGCAAAACATAGAAATAAATTGTCTGGTTGGTGTGGTGTGCCTGTTACCAATAGCTTTTAATAAGATATTAGAGCTAGATAAACATCTGTCATTTTTGGGGCAGGCCAGTAGATCTTGCCTTGGGGCAGATGAATAAACTGGTTATTAGACTGAGGTCCCTCACAGCCCCAATTTTCTGTAATTGCTCACCATCCCAAGGAAAAGGCTTCTGCTCTTGTCACCCAGGTTATGAATGATCAGGGTACTTGGTGCTGTCTTAGATGCCTGGAGCCTTGTTATGTGCCCACATAATGAGTGAGGCAGTGGGGACTTGAATGTTCTTTCTGCCTTGCTGGTTATTCTGGCTGACACTATTTTACCCTGACAAAACCATTGCATCCTGCCCACAGCAGTGGTCTGAGCCTGGCCTGTGGTGTGGAGTGTTTTCAACGAGCAAGGGAGCTGGGAAGGCAGGAATTCTGTGGGACACCTGTAGAAGCAATTTCACAATGTTTGTTCTATGGAAGAAAGCCACAAACTCGGGAGAATACATCTGCAGGTGTTGCATCCTGCTGCAATGCTTATTTATCTGGCTGGCAACACAGAAGTGTTCAGAGATTTAAGTTGTGTTTTGAATTCACTTTGAGGGAGATGCCAGAAAGTCAAAGAAAATCTGTTCCTTTCCTGTTTAAAAAAATTCCATAGTCTGTGGAATGTAAAACCAATGGAAACGAAAAAAAAAAATCTTTTAAACAGTTAAAATGTTAAGCAAGTTACATTTTCATAGGATGTTATTTTTTCTTCTATTCTAAAATTACTGATTTTTTTTTTTATTCCCTATACATGCTTGATAGGCCTACTATAAGGTTCTTAAACACATGAAATGTTTTACCTACATATTTCCTGAGGTGAAAAATGGATAGATGCTGTTAGCAGCTGATAAAGAACATCTCACTTAAGGTTCATTTCTATTGTTTGTGTCATCCCAATAAATTGCTTGGCACTTGCTTTAAAGCTTGTACTGGAAGTCAAACTAAGTATAAGTGCAGCAGTAATGGGAAATTATGTTTACTGTTACCTAAAACTTTGCATGACAAGGAATCTACAGCTGGATGGGCTCAAACTAGAAACTTCTTCATTAGATTCTTTTAAATGGAACTTATTTGTGCAAGAAGTGGAATCAAATGAAAATTAATCTTTAAAGTGGTGGGTTTCTTTAGTCTTTAAAATAAAATTGTAGGGTCCAGGATGATTTACCACATAAATAAACTGGATTAGAAAGTATTTTATATTAATTTCTTACATTTACATAGGGCTATTCATCTGGGAAAACAGCATCCTGTGTTGATTTACATCCTACTCTTTTTGCTTATGTACCAAACTCCTAAAATAAGTAGCAGACCAAATGCTTTTTACCACTACAGAAAAGGATTAGAAAGGCAAAGAACTGCCAGGAAAAAATTCCTAGTTACATGGAATTATCAATGGAAATGTTTTCTTAGGACTAACTGAGACCAGTAGGTTTTGGAGAGCTGAAAGTTATTTAAAAGGACCTCTATCCTGACCGGCTCGCAGGTAAATAAGATTTGTCTATTTCTATACTTTTATTCACAGCTGAGCAGGCTTTGTCATAGTGGGGTAAATCATGAGTGTGAAGAGTTTGTGGAAGTATCTCCTAGGAGCAAATTCCAGGAGAGAACACCTAAGGGTTACTAAAACCGCAGGTACAGCTTCCAGTCCCAGTGGGCCTATTTTTGAGAACAGGAAGACTTTAGAGACAAAATATTCCTCAGCATTGGTTTTGGGTTTACAGTAGAGGAATGTTATCAGACTGTCAGAGAGAGGAGAATAAGGTATGTTGGCTGATGTGTATTTCCTGCTGCTGTGGGTGAACCAAGTACAACCACAACCTTCTATGCCAGCTTCTTTTCTGCCTTACAGAAACTGCCTCCGAAACCAGCCATTTCTAGACTAGAAAAACAAGGAAATAGTTGAGGTCTGAAGTTTCTCTGTGCTCTGCTTCCCTTTCACTTCGCCATTCTGGTAACTGCACACGTTGAAGAGACCATACAACCCGCCAAAGAAAGCAGGGAATTATCTTGATGGCCGTGCTGAGATAGTATCTCTAGGGGCACCAGTAGAGGAGCAGAATCAACAAAAAATCATGACAGACTGGATAGGCTTTCTCTCTTTAAACCTCATTTTACTAGCAAACATTGAACTTAAATATGAAATATCTCCTTGAAACCAATGTGGAATCCCAAAATGGGACCTTTGTCAACAGAGCTATCCAGGTAAGAAAGCTTTCCAGAGGGTGCAAGTGAGATACCTCATGCAGTGAAACCCAGGAGCTGGTAGCTTCTGACCCTCAGAGGGGAATAACTTTCAACCCGTGCATGAGTCACGGAGACAGGCAGATACAAATACTCTGGTTAGCTCCCTGAGAGATCAGCATTCCCATCAGGCCACCACCCTGCTACATCTTGTACGCATTCTTAGCTCAAAGCAGATAAATAGGTCATTTGGGAAAAATGGACTCCAAAGAATTACAAAACTTCACTGAAGGAAATGCAGTGTCACACTGTTAATTTTCTGATTGCTTTCAAAGATACTGCTCAAAAGTTTGGGTTTACCTTTAAATATGCTGTGTCTATTTCAAAGTAGAAATTCTAAGGTAATGTAATTGCAGTCTTGAGAAGGGTTGCACATCCTTTCACAGACAGCTGAGTGTAGAGAGCCATTCAGGACAAGAACTGCCTTCTCTTTTTCTGTTGTTCTCTGGAAGAAAATCTTTTTGACTTCTCAGAGTGAAGACCGATGTTCCTGCCAAGGTAGACAGCAGAGAGAAGGAATGGGGAAAGACTGATGGAGTATTCTTCTGTGAATTTCTCATTGTTTCTGTAATCTGCATGTACCTTTGACCTTGTAAGCTTCCAAAGATAGAGATTTCTGCAATGCAGTATGAAGCTCTTCTTTTTTTGTGTTACCAAGCGAAAGAAATTCCTTTAAGGCCTAATGGTAATATTCATGCAGCTCTCCTGTTCATGGCTGTTGTTTAATGACAGATGGAATCAGACATTTGGACACGGCCAGTGGTGAACAGTGACTCATTCTACCTGGTTACCTGAGTTATGTGTCTGAACAACTGAATTATAATACACACAGGGAAGAGAAACTGATGTAAAAGTGGAACAGTACAGTCCCAGGCAGGGGAAAAGAGCAAAGAAATTGCTAAAACAAAAGGAATTGTTTCTCCAGAGTTTTAGCTCCTAGAATCTTTTGTCTGAGTCTGGTTTCCAAACTTCTCAGAGGTTGTTCTGTTATTCCTGCTTGGGTCCCATCACTTGTGCCTAGAGCTGGTCAAACAGGCTTTGACTGTCAGCAGAAGCAGCTGGATGCTCCCACCTCTGCTCTGTTTGCAGGTTACAAGGAACACAGGGAAATGCTCCAAGCTAAAATCATGACAACACTAACAATAGTCCCAGCACATACCTTCCAGATGATTTTATGGGAACCAGCACTTCATGAATGTGAGTAGCACTCAATATCTTTCCTTCCCTCACCACTGCTGCTTCTGCCTTAGGACACATGACTACTTTTTCCTGTCTCATGTGAGGGAATCACATCAGCAGCTCTTCTAAGATATGGTGGCTAAATTAGAGCGACCACCATGGTGTCACCAGAGCTGTAGACTTGCTTGGAAGAGGGGTCTATTGCAGGTCATTGAAATATCTATCTCCCATTTAACATTATATGCATAATATTCACTCGCACATGTGAGATATTGCAGCACTTCTAAGATTAAGAATTCCATGAGGAATACTTTGGAGTTTTTCCTGTGGGATTTGTTCTCAGCACTTTACAGCTGCTGTAAGTAAAACTGTACAAATAACTAACAAGTTACACATGGAAATTGAGCTAAGATGTTGTCTTGCTCTTTTCAGTTTTCTCTTTTTCTTTTTATGTTCATATTTCTAGAACCTACAGACAGAAAATGAGATCTCTTTCAAGAAAAGCAGAATGCTGCCTCTATTTTCCAATTTCTCTGTTCTTTGGGGGCAATGAACTGACACTGCAATCAGTCAATACCAAACAAAAGTAAGGTACAGTAACGTGACAGCAACAGTCTCTTGTGCTGTGCAATTTGCTATTAAATCCCTTGGGTGTCAGGCAGATTATCTTAGATAGGCTGGCTTCCATTCCCACTCTTCCTGTATGTCATATTTGCCCTAAAAATATTGTTCCGAAATTTACTCTTGTACAACTGATCATGAGAAATGAGCTTGTCTTTTGCAGGCTTAATACTGCTGATATTTCCCCCTCTTCCTCCTTTATAAACTTTATTTCTTTAAGGGATCTAGTTGACTTTTCACACTCCTCAAAAAATGTGTGGCTATTTCCTGAATGAAATAACCATGGCTTACCTCCCTGGTAATGGCAAAATCAAACTAAATTTAAGAAAGCCCGCACTTCTAGCTATCCTTAAAGAAGGCTTTCTCTGTACCACATTCATATGCTATTCATGGAGGGTAGTAGAGAAGCGGAGGTCAAAACCCACAGCATCCTTAAGAATCCTTGACTGCAGTTAAACTCCAGGAAAAGTTTTTCATTTACTTTCTCTGAACCAATAATCTTCCAGTCTCATCAATGTTCATTTGTCTTTGCTGAACTGTCTGTAAAGAGAGGTGATTTTCCAGACTTACCTCAGCCTGAGCCATGTAGAAGTTACCGTCTCTTTGAAATATGTTCTGACAGACATGAATTCTAATCAGGCACAGATGATTTTTCATTCACTGAAGACTTGAACCAAAAAGCAAGAGGTGACAAAGCTCAATCCTGCTAATTTTCTTTCCTCACTTTGCTAAACTTAATCAGCAGTTGCTGGCACTGACCGTTCTTCCCTTGACATCAAGAAAAGGATGGTCCTACTGAATTAATCACTTCCAGCTTGATGAGGAGTCAAGCAGTGCTAGTCAAGTGTGGGATGCAGATAAGGACATGCATTCCCACTAATGATCAAACACAGGTGACCCCATTGACACCACTTGTTTGGTGGACAGAACCCAACAACTGAAATGCTGAAGTAGAAATAAAGTGATTGTTAACACTTGTGCAGATCTTTCCCTTCACCTCAGGGAAAGGGGAAAAAACTTTGCAGATGGATACAGAATGAAATTACTTTCTGGACATTATGGGACTTCATTTTGTCAGGCACTTTTTCAAGCCTAAATGGAATGTGTGTTTTTTTTACAAATTTACAGAACTTGGCCCTGTCATGTGTGATGTGATGGATCCAGAAGAGCAGTGTACACTAACATGTCACACATTGGCCACATAAAGCCCTTCTGATCTGCAACAAGGAACTGCTGGTGATAGAAAAAAACACTTGTGCTACACAGTTTGGAGATGTTTTAATGTAACCTTATAATCAGAGTTAGTCTTACTTTCTGAAAAAAATATTTAGAACAACATATAAAACCTGGAATTCTGACATCGTCCTTTATTCATAAGAGATTCATTCTGAAGTTAGCATGAAGATATCTCATTACTCTTGCCCTGGATGTCTGGCAGCTGCCTAAAAGACCACAAGACCTTGTGATTAGGGAAGTAACAAGGGCAGAAAGAGAGCTGAAACACCTTTGAAATACATTTGCAATCAAAACGGAGCAAAATGTCCCTCAAAGATGGACATGAAGACACCAGGATAATATTTCTTTAAAGTGGTAAACTGGAGAAACAACATTCTTTCATGAAGTTGTATGTGAGTCTTGCACAGATGCTCTCTCCAAATTTGCCCTCCACAAAAGATATAAAACCAACTTGAATCAGGAGATTTAACTATATTCTGAGTGTTAGTGGGTTTGTTTTTCACCTTAAAATGTGTCTTCAGCTCTGTAAACAAAATGTTGACATTCTGACCTCATAGTGACAGAAGATCTAAATAAAGACTTCTAGCAGGAAGAAAAATGAAGATAGCAAGCCAAGGCACATTAGTATTAGTATTAGTATTAGTATTAGTATTAGTATTATTTTAGCAATTAGAAAGCATTGCCCATTAAACTCCTATTTTTTTTTGGTAGGTATTGCTGCCATGATCCAGGAGGAGTCTTTCTGAGAAGTACTCCTTGTAACCATTCCACCTAGAAGCGAGGGAGACAAAGCTACCACTGACTGCAGGAGTGATCCTTATGGATGTGTCATGGTTCTGTCGGGTCCAGACATCTTTTGTGGGATCTCATTTAAGCTGTTTACAGCATAGACACTTATGTCTGGGCTCTTTATCTAACTACCCTGAGAGGTCAAGGGAGACAAAAAGGCACTGACTAATTCACTTAAACTCAAGGAGACACTTAAGGTGATCAAGACTATCTGCTCACTAAAAACATCAAATTCTGTCCAGCAAGCATGAAAAGAGTTCGGGGGGAATACCTGGCAGGCATTTAGATCTAAGCAAAATTAATCTCACCCTTTTCTTCAGCAGGTGTTGCATAAATTAATAGATCACAGACACAGGAATAAGCAGATCATGTCCCCCATATGCCTCCAAATATGCTTGTGTGACAAAACAGTGAAATACTATTCCATCACTCCAGTAGCTCTCTACATTTACACCAAAAGCCCCTATCTGCTGATGCAGCCATAAAACAGCTTACTGCTGCTGCAGAGGGGAGGTCAACATTGCTGGGTGTTTGTTGGCTGCTGTACTCTTTGTTTGTGGCAACAAACCAAATGGAGCACAGAAACCCAACAGGCTTTTTTGGCTTGCAGTCAAACTGTGAAACAGTCCCATCAGCTGGGCTGTAGCCAACACTGCTTCTCATGTCAGGTATCCAGGGAAGAAATCAGTCAAGCCTGCAATTTCTGTCTGTCCCATTCCCACCTTCTCAGACTAAGCCAGGCATTTTAAATTCATCACTCTCCTTCAGACACCTTTCCTCCCCTGCTTGTGTTTTTTCCCCCTCATATAAATATATATGCATATGTCCTTTGTCAAACATAGCAATCTGAGTATTATTACCCTAGAAATTATATCAAGAACTATATAAAAAATCCATTTCCTTTACGCTCTCCTTGCAATTATGGTCCAACTGCTTTAATAAACAGAAAAATCATTCCTTCCACACATCATTACTATTGAAAAGATTAAAACAGTCTGGCTATCATAAAGAAAGAAAAATAGCAGCCCACACACAGAGGAGCGACTTCTACGTGTAACCATCCAACCCAAATTCCAGGACATGGCCCCTCCTTGGTAAGAAATGTCTCAGGATGCTGCTTCCTTCCCTCTGCCCAAGCAGCTCTGGAGGTGCTGAAGAAAGAGGAAGGAAAGGCAAAAATATGTAACTAAAAACCAGCCTGCAACCTGTCTGTAGCCCAGGAAAATCAATCAGTCTCTAAACTGATTTCCAAAACAAGAGAAGAGGCTGGGAAGGGCCAGTACTTCAACGTCTGAGCCATTCTTTGTTCAGCTTTGCCTGTGTTATTGCACATAAGAATGTGTTATGATTTGCACTGAGGAGTGTTAGTTTATTATCCCAAAAAATGTGCTGGACAGCTTCATCACACAGACAAGAGATTAATTTCACTGGTGCCTACTTTGTGTGAGGCAAGTTTTAAGAGAAGCCTATTGCTTCCTGTACTTTTGATGAAAGTACATTTAGGCTGTTTTCTCTTAACTTGGGTCTTATTTGATAAGTTCTGTGTCCTTATTGTAGCATTTAACTGCCCATAAAATTGTACTCAGGGAAGAGCTGTTACAAACATTGCATCGTAACCACCCCTGGATTGTTCAGTGCTCGGTACAGTGTGGTCACTTTCCTGATTGAGGCCTCAGTGCTCTATTGCCGTGCAAATTATGTTAGAATGAAAATAGGAAATGGGAGAAGTGTTTCTCATTGATTATGAAGTTGAAGCTGTTTTATAAACAATACAGGATAGTTTACCTTGTGACTCACGCAGCTGTACAATTCAATAACACCTATCTTATCCATAATGCTATAATCAAGTCCCGCTGTTTTTCTTGAGGCTGCTGCATCTTTGTGTGCATCCACATTGCAGTGGAAACACTCATTTGCTAAAATAACCCTAGGTGTGTCATCCAGAGCTATGTCCTTGGCAATCTCATGTTACTGTTGAAAGCTCTGAGTCTCTTCTGGCTGTCTTTGATTTCGCTCTGTGTGTCCCTTAGGACAACTTCCAGGGAGGTTGCTGGCAAACCAGCTCCAGCTGCACTATCCAGACACCCCAGGCTGCACACAGAGGGCTCTTCACCTCTGCACATTGGACCTTTGCTGGCCCAAGTGAAAGCCACACAAGCCCCACTTGTCAGGAACTCTGCGTTGTCCCTTTTTCTCTTCTTCACTTCTTAAAAGCAGCAAGATAGTGTAAAGAGATGGAATTTTTCTTCTGACCTCTTTTGGATATCAAGGCCAGCCCTCATATCCTCAGGGAATAGACAAGCATGTGGGCTGAACATGCTGCTTGACACAATTTGTCTTAACAAAAACACTTGACTTATAAAAGTAAACACTTGCAAGAAACTGTGCCAGCTATAATTCCATCACTCCACTGGCCCTATTAAGCACTTTAATAAAAAAAATTGTCTCCCATTACTGCACAGAGCTCTGTTTTTATAGCTTATGCTACTGTCCCAGTGTAGTCACAAAACCTGCCGTGTTAGGAAATCCAGCTCTCACTGCCTTGGGATAGGCGAGGCCAAGTTAGACTAGGCCAAGTTAGGCTAGGCTGGAAGGGAAGTCGCAAGGCCACTTGATTGAGTTTGTAGCTTCTTTTGACTTGGAGCTTTGAGGGCTTCTCTTTTCAGCATGTTGGTAACTTGACACCTTTTTCTGTATTTAGAATGGTTTTGGGAAATGAAGATGTGCCACAAAGCTTAAGCTGGAGGCTTGGGTCCTCTGATTAAGCATCAGATTTGTTTACTCCCTTTTGATGGCAAAGTCTCTTATTGTGGGTGAGGTTGCCTATGTCAGAAAGGATTTGGTTTAAATTTTATATCCCAGGGTAAATAGCAATTACTTCAGAGACAATAACTACACAAAGCTGTGTTTTCATCACTCTGCAAGTGTAATTATGCCAGACTGATATGAGAAACAGGCACAAGAATTGGATCATTCAGAATTTAAGCTGATTGTTCGTCACTGAAATGGTGAAAAGCACCACTGATTATGATAAAAGATGTTCAATATTCGTACTTCCAGAGGAGGGAAAAATATTTTCCACTGAGCTATTTCTGGGACAATGGTAATTTTTCCATCAATAATGCTTTGAATAATACTTCTATACAGTTCTTTGTGTTAAAGTTGTTTAAATATCTTACCTTATATTTCTATATGAAAATTTGTTAACTTTTAAAATAGAGCTTACACGCTGAATTTCCTGGGTCTAAGGAGAATGACAACAATAATGCAATGATTTATTTCTCAGCTCTTGGGTACCAGCCTACACATTCAGCTCTAAATTAAATGTTCTTCCTTTATTTTTTAAATATAAAATGTTCATATTTTAGCAACCAGAAAAACTCCATTAGGTAAGACTACACGGCATAAAGGAGGTCAAAAGAGTCCATATTCCAGAGAATTCTGTGCTTTAAAAACTTCACTGCTCCTACTGTAGTTCTACCTTATGCAACCAAATACCAGTTACATGAAAAATTGTGATAACATTGCAAAAGCTGCCAGAGCTCTGAGATGAGCTTTTGTACCAATAACAATGAACAACACTGACAATGAGCAACACTATTTTTTTTTTCTGTTAGAGAAAAAAGAGCAACTCAGCACAGCTAACTTTGGAAAGAACAAGCTGCCACTGTGCTCATCTTGGAGCAATTTAAAGGTGTGTATGAGTTAGATGCCTGAAGTGGCCACCTAAAAACACAGACTAGACAAGAATAAGGGAATAAAGGTAGGTATTTATTTGAAAGGTCCTCAAAGGTACCCCCTGGGGAGCCAGAGGCTATTGCCGAGATGGACACCAAGATGGACGACAGGTCACGAGTTCTTCACACTTTTATAGGCTTGGTTCATTTGCATATCAGGGTTAATTCTCCAATTAAAGCTTCAGTTTAATGATATAATTTCCCCAAGCTTGCCCCCCTTTAGAAGCTTTTGGTTTATACTTTTTGGGCCTGGGATGGTCTGGGTGTTCTTGGAGAGCAGGCCCAGAGAGGCTTTGTTATGTCTACCTAGCACGGGAGAGCAGAAATTAACAGGCTACAAGGAACTTCAGAGTTACACACTAGGCAGTACAGGATTTGAAAAACATAAAAGGTAAAACCTAAGGCATCAAGTTCACTCTGCCCTGGTCTAGGAGAAACAGGAAAGAAGTTTATGAGCCTTGTTTCTTAGGGTCTGCCTGAAGTTGTTCCACCTAGAAGACAGAGGGGAGATGTGGTCTGAAAGGTCACCAATAGCAGAGGAATGACCTGTAGAGGGATGGTGAAGTTTTGTTATGGAGAAATCTCGGCATATCAGCGAATGATTCACTATTAAACTGATGTTGTCTTACCTTCAGCCTCTGCAAGAGCTGAGAACAGGGCAGAATGCCTCTGGAAATGGTAACTCATCAGCATGCCTAACACCTGGAATGGTTGCCTGTCACCTGGAAATTTTTCTGTTTAAATCTATGGACTTTGAGTGAAAACTTCCAAGATATTTCCAAGACTCTCCCTCTGAATTTCCCTCCATCAATGTCCATAGGACAGGTTTTCCCTGCCTTTCTGATGTTCCACTGGTCTGACATGCACTTTGTCGGACCCTGAGCCCTGCTAGAAACTTGAGGTGATAAGAAAAAAACCCCAAAACAATAAAAGAAGCATTAAAACAACAGAGTATTGAACTCCTTTTTAAAACTCTTTGACATGCAGAGGCCTCCCATTTTATATCTAACTCACAGGATAAATTCTGCAGAAATCCAGAGGCTTCATCCCAGAGTAGTCCAGAGTAGTCCAGCACAGACTTAGCACAGAACGTCACTGCATGCACACAGCTGTATGGATTTTTCTGCAGCTGCTCACTCCAGCAGACTGGGTTTGTTGACTGCAGAGCAGGATGGGCAAATTGCTGGGCTGAAATGTGTGCCTGAGATATGAATTAGCATCTCCTGACTACTCGTCTGCAAGGAGCAGGTATTGTCACTAACAGCGAGATATCACTTCGGTCTTCATGGACTTCACCCTTTGTACTAGAGGGAGTTTGCTCAGGCAGGCTTGGAAATGGCAAGTGCAATAAGGCAGTACTCTTTCACCTCCCAAAAGTAAGAAAGAGAGAAAGAAAGGGTTATGGTTGTGCATTCTTCCCTTCTAATTTAAGCCCATTTTGCGAAATTACCATAACGCCTTGGATATGCTGGGCTGCATCTGCTAATTGTTCTCAATTCTACTGCCTTTAAGCAACTGTGCCTTGGTCTGTGGCTCATCTGTTGTACCTTTGTTAGCAGTCTTTCTGGTTCTGTGGCACAATTCATACCTACATCAGCCTATTCACAATTTTCTCTGTGTTTCTCAGTGCTGCTACTTTCATCTTTTGTTATACTGATACAGTAATGATTGCTGCATTTCAAAGTCCTGTGCACTCTTTCTTTTCTGTCAGTCAGACTATCATTCAATTTTTAGGTAGGACAGTAGCAGAGATTAAAATCCAATTATTTTTAAAGATCACTGACAGAGCCAAGCTGTATCCTATCTCCTTTTGGAAGCAGAAGCATGAAGATTATACAACTAAATACTCCAGAAACACACAGAAGAAAAATCTTTCTTTGCTTTTGTGCTCCTTTTGTATGACTTCTCTCTTTCCCGCAGATTAATAACCTAAGTAGACACCCAAAAAATCTCAGCTCCATGACATAGGAAGATCCTCATCAGCACCAACTGAGACCTCATTGAGGCTATTCATTCTCACTTGGGGCTTTGTAGAGAGACATCGCTCTCAGATCTCCTTGTCTTTGTGAACAGCAACGTGTCAGGTAACTCACATTTGATTTTCCCACTGTTACTTTGCTGCAGGCCCTAGCCCAGCTTCCTCCTCTGCTGGTGCTTTCCTGGCAGTTCACAGGTTTGTCTCCATCAGCACAGAGCTGTACATTACAGTCAGGCCAAGATGGACAGCTCTGAGTAATTGTTTCACAGCACTCTTAAATAATTTCAAATCATGTGAAATGATGAAAAGTAATTTCAAACCATGACAGACTTTTTTGGTTTTCTGCAAGTAGACTACCTAGCAAATTTTCCTGTAGGAGTGTTTCTAGTCTCAACAGAGGATGTCTCCAGCACCCGAGAGCATCGAGAGCACCCGTCTGTTCTCAGTGTCTGGATTTGCAAAAGACTTTCTGGGAAGCAGGTCAGAAACTGCCAAAATAATCTGTGCTTTCCAAAATCATGCACCAAGCTGTTTATGCTAGAGAGCAATCAAGCCATCAGCTGGTGGTAGATGGCCTCCCAAATTCCTGAACTGCTGTTTTAGACAGTGCTCCCAGGCACTGTGTTTGCTTCCCACTCTCTTCCCCTTGTTTTTCTTCCCTGGAGGCTTCTGCTGACTCCAAAAGAGCAAATGTCTTGTGTGCAGAAACAACATGCTTGTTTCATGGAAACTATGTCCATGCTGAAGATAATACTCAATGATTTTGCCAGATCAAGACCAAAATACTGAACACCTTCAAGATCGTCATTGTCCTTGTATAATCCATATGATTGCTGATTAAATCAAGGGTATATTGCAATTATAACAAAGGTTAAAATCTCTGATTTTTGCACAAGGAAACGTGGGAGCTGAACAAGTATATAATAAGCAATGAGGAGTCAGGAATTTCCCTTGGGACTAAGTGCTCAGTTCTAAGAATATCCTTGAAAATTCTGACTTTCAGTTCCAGATTATACATCTCCAAGAAGTGTAAGTGCTGCCTGTCAACACCACAGAGCCAGCAGAAATCCTGTTTTCCCTCCTATCCTATTACTCAGCACAGGGTTAGTCATAACTGCCCAAAATAAATGTAACTTTATAAGACCTTCACTATGCCTTGCTATCCATCTCTCTGGATTATTTAATTATTTCCTTTTCTACCTTACTTGTTCTTCTTTCTGTTTACTGATTTTAAGGGAGTGTCTAGAGCTACAAGTTCATGTAAATTTAAAAAAAAATAAAACACTTCAGGCTCTTCTCTTACGTTTTTAAGTGAATCAGGAAATGCACAGTTATCAAATCTAAAACAATTATCGGAAGCAAAAATCCTTACCAAGACAAAAACCCCCACCCAATTCAAACACTGCATATTATCTCTTGCTAACATCACCATTAATAATCTTTGACCATATTGGCAGAGGAAAGTAAATGGTAAAAACTCTCATCAAAGGACCAGAAGATGAAAAATAAAATCCTGGAGGTTAAACCTTGACTTTTCAGGAAGGATGTCAAAGGCAAACTGCAGTAGCTGGTCTCTTTGCTCTACTGTGTGCTCTGCAAGAGAGCACAATGCCTGACTTCAACTCCATTTCAAAACAAAAAAGACATTGTTATTTCTGTGGAATTTAAAAGACATTTCTTTTACCATAAGAAATATAAGAATGTATTTCTTTTTATATGCAGTTTTGTATGCTCAAAATTACCATGAAAGAGAAATATGTGGGTTTTTTACCATTGTTAGTAATGAAACTTAAAGGTGTTCATTGGACACAGAACTGACATGAGTTTCACAAATGAGAAATTTGCAGGCAGGACATTGACAGATTTTCATATCCCACCTTACAGCAGCAGAGAGAGATAAATTGCTTCATTATCCTGGATATTTCTAATATTAAAAAGCAGAAAAAGCAATAATTTCAAAGCCTGGAGCAACTTTGCCTTTTTCAGCACATGAGATGTTCTCCCTTCCATAAGACTTTCACCGTGGTTTCTGTAATATTGCTAAAGTTTCCCCACTGGGACAGCACAAGTCTGGATTAGCATTTGGGCTGAGGTCTAGATTACTACATTAGGGATGTTTCAGTGCAAAGGATTTGCTGCTACACCAACCCCTTTTTTTTTCTTTCTTTTTGACTGGCTTGGTTGTAGAAATTTAACTTGAAAAAAACCCAACCAAACAAAAACCAACAGCTGGAATATATTCTTGAATATGTAAATTTAATTTAGTTTCACTCCAATCCTAGTCAGAGCAGCTCTCAGAGTGAGGATCTGATGGGAACAATAAGAAGCTGTAGGGGAATGCATATTCCTCAGTCTACAGAGGGACAGAGAAATCGGAAATGTGTACTCTTTAAAGGTAAAACCCACAGAGAGGAGCATTGCCATTTACATTACTGAGGTGCCCTTTAGTTGAGATCCAAATTTATCTTACTGAATTACCATCTTTAGGCAATGTATTCTCTCTGCAGGTTGGAAAGTGCTGTTTTGTATGCCCAATATAATGTTGTTCATTTATTAATATTCATGACAATGTCAAAAAGGGATGGCACTGTTATTTTTTGACACAATTTTAGTCTTCTTCCTGTCATAGTTGGAGTCATACTGGAAAAATTGAGGTGGCACCTGGGTGTGGTTTGTTTTACTCAGTATCCAAATGCCAAATAATAAACTTTGTGTGATATCAACTTTAGGCAGCTCAACTCAGCACAACTGGCTTTTGCAAAAGGTTCTTGAAGCTTCATATCAACACATTTTCCTTCCAGATAAACATAACATTAATGATATCTAGCAACTATCAGTGATGCAGCGTAGTGCTCTAAACATGGATCAGTATTTCAGTGCTGCAGCGACTTTGGATTTGCCTCTGAGGTGATATTGTGACAGTGTGGAACCAGAGCTCTTCCCAGAGCTCCTGTGCTGTCAAGTGGCTACCCATCCACTGCATCCATTCATCTTTTGCTACAGCATTGCCCAAGTGTGCCTACAAATAATTTGTCTGAGTGAATGGTGCCTGCTCTGGAAAAATCAGATAAAATGAGGTTATGCAGTGAGGTCTTCCCAGTTGTAAAATGAAGTCATTAATTTAGTCACCACATTAGATGATATTTTGCACTCTCTGAAATCAAGTTTCTTACCATTTTCTGTCTCAAATGTATTTAATTTAGTACTCTGGATGCTCTACCAAGTTGACAATGCCAATGCATCATTCATGCTTCATGAGCTTCACTTGGGACTGCTTTATTTCCCCAGCTTAGTTGTTTCACTAAGTGCCTTTCTAGTTGCTTCATTAAGTGACTTTCAGATCTCAGCATGGACCTAATTCTCTACCCTGCAAACTGGCCTGAGGTCAAGAAGCTGATCACTCTTTCATGTTTAAGCATTTTGTCTCTAAAGTTCTATCACAAAGAGATTTCCTCATTCTGTTATTAAAAGCAGCAACCTGATCTGGAGGTTGGCTCCCACCAGCTGCAGGGAAATTACCAGGTCCAAAGTCATAGACTTAAGTGATGGCTGCAAGAACTGAAGCCCCTGTATCCAGCCCCACAGTGTTGGATGAAACCCCACAAACCTCTGCTTGGCATCTCTGAGTTGATATAATGAAGTTTTATTATTTGGCATTTGGATACTGAGTAAAACAAGCAAAAAAGTGTCTCGTTATCCTTCCCCACCCTGACAATAATAACCTTGCTCAGGAGGAAGCTTGCTTGTGCTTGAGACACAGGAGACAAAATCTTGCAATCCCATTCATTCTTTTATCTCTCCATGACTTGAATACACTAAAATGCCAAGTGATTAAAATGAGGAGTATGAAGGAAAGATTGTTTAAGGTGACTGAAAAATTATCAACCCCCAACAACTTCTCTTAAATTCTGTCTTAGAAATGGCATCTTATCCTCTCCACAGCCGCAGTTCTCCAGAGCTTGCTGGGAAAAATCATGTAGTAGCAAAAAGGTAACTGAAGCCTTGCAACAGAAGACTGAAACAAAGAGAGACATGGAATTACTCTGATAATTTAGCCATCCAAATACTTAAGACTAAAATACCAACAGGAAAATTCTATAAACCCCTGAGAAAACACAAGTGGTGAGATAGAAGATGACAATTTAGCATGATCAAGGATTAGACTGTTCCCTGGAGCAATCAATGAAGGCCAGAACTTCCCTGTTCTATTGGCTCCCGCCTTACTGGCAGACTTGTGAGGGTGAGAAAGGGATGTTGCATCACTCTTAGGCTGCTCAATGATTATCATTCACCTCAAAAAAATATTCAGGGGGTTGTAGAGTGGTGGCATATAGGTGCCAGAGACTATGAAAACCTGAACTGCCCCCATCATCTTGTCATGTGGCATTGTGCACAATCAGTTGGTGCCTTGGGTGATGCCTTCCAAATTTGTCCTTCAGTAGTGAAGGGCTTGAACAGAAAAGCTCTTCAACATTCCTTCCCTTGGTTTGGCTCAAAAGGTCTTTTTGTATCTCATTCACACACTGCTTTCCGTTGCCTATGGACAGGCTAGACTGGGAATCACTCCTTCCATTCTGGAGGAACTGCTGGTATTTTATCATTTTTTGAAATAACGTCTTGGAAAGCTGACATATTTTGTTTTAACATTTTTTGACTGAAATGAACAATGTTGATGTTCCCAAATTAGAATGTTTGTCTTGCTGAACTCAGTTGAAGTTCCATTTGAAGTCAATTCAAAATGAGCATACCTCTGCCAGTGGTGCAGCAGGCTCCTGGCTTGCCACTTGCTTTGGGATGAAGCTGCAGTGACCTAGGGGAAGTTCAGGGTGGGATAAAGGAGCTTGGCCTGTAATGGAGCATGAGAAATAAGTCATGTGAATTTTGACATAATAAGATTTGAAGGGTTCAAGTAGAACATATTTCTGAATAGGTGATTATGTCCTGCAGTCATTCTGTCTCACAGAAAGGATGTACTGGCATGACAGGGCACAAGAACGGGACATTCCTACCCAGAGAGGAGCAGTGCTGAGTCTCTAACACTGAAAGTGGTTGTGGCAGGTCAGCATGAGTTTTATTTCAAAAGCAATCCACAGCAAACTTTAAGGAAGAGAACACAAGTTCATGGTGTGCAAGAAAAAAAGAAAAGCACCAATCCTGAGCCTGCTTTTCAGTGTCTGTTATTAGGTCTGAGGGCAAAAAACCAGCTTGCAGACAACAGGAGAGTGGCTGACTAGATATCTGCTTCTCCCAGGTCCTTCTCCTTCAGCTTCTGAACAAATTGACTCAACATACTCAGGCACTGGGTAGGGTACTAAAATATTAACTCCCTCTTTCTTGCTCTCCTTCCCCTAAAGGTAATTCCTTCTCACTTGATGTAATTTTCTCTTTTTCCAGGGAAAATTATTCTTTATTGAGACTAAAGGAGGGGAAAGGTGGAATAAAGTGTTAATGTGACTAGAGGGGTTGGGGGATGTAACAGCTCACTTTCTTGAATACTGATGCTATTGTGGGTTCTGTATTTTCTGTGACAGGGCTACTCAGCATGCATGACTTTGGTTAATAACTTGTCCAAATCAGTGTCAAAGACTCAGTACCCTGAGTATGAAATACTCTATTTTTCTCCCATTCCAAATGGAAAAACAGTGTCTGAGATTTCTTGTAGATATTTTCATGCCACTTGCATGACATTTTGAAAGCGTAATTTTTGAGATTTTGAAAACCAGGTAGCCAGGGATTTCACACTGTGAAATTTCTTCCTTGATCCCAACCCCTAGGACATCTAAGGTGTTTAGCACCCAGTCCAAAAGTTTACCTATAATGATACGTCAAAAAATTTGCTCATGGAGTGGTTCAGAGCATTTACCCAGAGAGAAACTACTCCTATTGGATGCTTCATAACAGAAACCAAAAGTAATTTCAAATCTGTTTTTGCTTAAAGTAGAGAATACCTCAGAAAAAGATTTCCAATTCTGTCACCACACTGTTCATGGGTGATTGTTAAAAACCCTGGATTCCAGCACTTTCCTGTACAGATTGTAACTACTTTGTCAGAAAGCCTGAAGTATGTCAAGTGCATCATCACAGATGGGAAATAAGGGATAACTGATGGCACAATTTGCTCCAAAAAAAAAAAATCCCACCCCACCCACCCAAGAAAAAAACCCCCAAAACAACCAAAAAACCCCCCAATAGCAACAACAAACACTAAAAAACCAAACCAACCAGAAAACAGCTTCAAATTTTCTAGACATCTTTTGCTGAGAAACACACTGGTCATTGCTCTCCCTGTGCTCAGCACAGAGCTCAAAGCATTCACCTCATTGAACACCAGAAATGGTTTGTCCTTTACCTTCAAGATGAAGTGGACATCAAGCTAAAAAAGGGCATTTCCCGAAATCAAGAATCACCTAGTGAAGTTCAAGGCTGTGGGAAGCCCACCTTGTCATGGCGTGGACACAGGTCCTCTGAGGACTTGGAAAAGAAACAATGAGAGGAGGACAAGAAGTTGAGAGAGAAGGCAAAATTCTCCAAGATAACTAGTCAGGGTAAATCAACTAATTCTGAGCAAAATAAAGCACCTGAGCTCTACAGAGTATGTCAATTCCTTGTATTACTGTCAGAGCAGAAAGCATTCCATGTTTCAGCATGCACTGTTCATAAGAAAGTTGTGCCATCTTGTGGGAAAATGTGGAAAATATCAAACCATACCTTCACATACATTATGCAAAATGAAGGACGGGTGCCTCCATGATCAGATATTTGAGGGAATATTCAAATATTACCATGCAAAGGTCACTATGCAAGGGGAAGTCTCCAGCCTGAGCACTGAAGGACATAAACCTTCAAAACTTCCTGATCTAAAGACTTATGTGGGCTTTGTACTTCTAAGACTGAGAAGACAAACTCAACCAGGTAATTTATTACTGAAAAGTGCCAGTCTGGGAGACTTTTCCCAGCCAGCTGTGAACTTCCACAGCAGGCTAATTCTTACCCAAAATAAATCAGCATAGCCCAGCTAACTCATACCATCCTAATATGGAACCTTTTTAAGAAAAGAATACACAGGTTGATCAGGAGAGACAGCAATGAAAATTAAGGCAAAAGAAGAATATCAGAACTGGCAGAAGAAAAGTTGTATCATCACAGCATCGGTGTCTGCGATTCTTGGCCAAGAGCAAGCCCACGAGACTTCATATCCCAGAGAATCCTGTCATACTAGGAGTAAAAATGAAACCTAGATAATAGCAACAAATGTCTTGGTCAGAGTTCAAACGCTCTACAGCTAATCCTTGGATTATTTATACAGTTTGGAACAGTGATGCTTTTCAAATAGACATTTGGACATGAATATTACTGGACTGCTGCTGCTCAGGAATCCTGCTGCAAGAGGCATCTTGGGAGAGAAAAGAGAGAAAAGGGACTTGAATCTGTGGGGCCAGGGCACAGTGGCAGAGAAGAAAGGTGGGGGAAGCTGCCCACTCTCTTAGAAAAGAACAGGTAGTACAAACCTCTGGCAGAAGAGGGCTGTGCTGTATCCTTTCCCTCTCCAGGAGAGCAAGTGCTTGGAGTGCTTTCCCACTGTTCTAGCCTGCCCCTGGCCCTGATGTTGTGGGGAGAGCTCAAAGCCTCCTCTTAGCCCCTCTGCTCACAGCTGCTTCAATAATTGTAGCACACTGCTTCTAGAGGATGAAGTTAATGAGCTCTGTACAGCCCAGGCTGCTCAAGCTGCTCAAGCTTCACAGCTGGGCTTGCCCTTTGACAGGAAAAAGTGCCAGATGTGTCTTATTAGCTGCACTGCTTTCCCACAGCCATTTCAATAAGGCAAAATAGGAAAGAAATTCTTGAATGCAAAAGAAGAAAACAAACAAGAACACAGGTCAGGACAAGATGTGTTGCCATAAAATCATATTTGGGACACACATGCTTTAAATCTAAAAGCAACTGAGAGATGCTAGACAGTGGAAGGAGAAAGGATATTAAAAAATAAAAAAAAGACTGTCGGAAGTCTTAATAAGCAACAAAAAAGGATGTCTGAAAACTTATGGGTTTTTGCTGCTTGGAAAGCTTCCCTTTTTCTTAACAGTCCCTTGAGATATAAGTGTTCAATAGCAGGGAGAAAATTTTTAGTCTGGTTTGTTATTTTTACAGTAAGAATAAGGACAGTACAAAATAAGGTCAAACATCAAAACAAACAGAAAGTTCATGTGATATGTCCAGAATGTTGACAGAAGCTATTTTAAGTGAGTGTAGGTCCATGGAGTAGGGCAAGACTCAATGTGCTGAACTTTAAGCTTTAACCTAAGTTGGAGATTCAGTGCATTCTGTTCCCTGGAAGTCAATAGAGAGAGAGGGGCTACAAAGAAGTTAAGGATCTCTCCTCAATGTTTGAATTTTGGCAGATTGAACCAGGACTGCTGTGGTCATATTCATGTTGGGGATGTTTGGTTCAGGATACCAGATTCACATGTGCTGGTTTTGGCTGGGATAAGAGTCAGTGTTCTCCAGAGTAGCTGGTTTGGGGCTGTGTTTTGGATTTGTGCTGGAAACAGTGTCAATAACTCAGGGATGTTTTGGTTATTGCTGAGCAGAATTTACACAAAGACCTTTCTGCCTCTCTCATCACCCCACCAATGAGGGGGCTGGGGGAGCACAAGGAGTTGGGAGGGGACAGAGCTGGGACAGCTGATCCCAGTTGGCCAAAGGGATACCCCAGACCAAATGGTGTCATGAAGTGAGCCTGGACAGAGCGCTGAGTAGCCACAATAATATTGTCCCTAGGCTGGCTCAGGCAGAGATAGCTCTGAAGGTTTTGGGGTTTTTTGCAGAGCATCTCCTTTGCCTGGGGTTGCTAGGAAGCACAGAGAATGACAAACATCACTCACACCATTGTCTCAACTTGACCAAAGCTGTTGTCCAGCACCCTGCCTTGTGGCACGCAGCATTACCCACTGGCACGCAGACTAAGCAGAGCCAGCCTTGGCAACAAGGCTCTTGACACCTGCAGCCTTAATACTCAGGGAAACCACAAAGGCTGCTGGTTTTGCTGGTGCAGGAGAATGTCAGCCTGTACCAGCATCAAGTCCTTCGCAGCAAAGTGCAACAGGGATTTGTTAAACCAGACAGAAGGGAAAATGAGCCACAAAGGTGGGATCTGGCCCTGATACCAAGAAGAGAGAAAGAGAGAGAGAATTAGCAAGGAGTCAGCTCCAGCACCATGCTGCATAAGGCTTTTTTGCATGTGAAGATGGATTATGTAAAGCTATCCCAAACACATCATGCATTGGTGAGCTTCACTCAGGAAGGCTCAGGCTTTTAGCTTTATTAATTGGGGCTTCCTCTGATGACAGCATCAACTCTGCTGAAGGAAGTAGGACTGTATTTGAGGAAAGACCTAGTCAGGCCAGTAGCAACTACGTATTCCCACTGCTGAATGGCCTCTTTGTCAATTCAGCACAGATGTTTGATTGTATCCTGGTTGCTTGGCTTCCTTTTTATGAACAGCCTTACTAGTGTGATTTTAAAAAATTGCAATAACTGTCTTCCATATTTGCTTTAAATTCCTCCTTGTTGGTTTTGACTTTTCAAAAAATATAACTACATGTGAGTTTTGACTGAGGAACCTTTTTAATTTATATAGTCTCTGACTAAAACAGGATACTGGGATCGTTCACTGTGCTTTGAGAGCCCATGATGGGTGCTGGGAAACAGAATGAAAGGTCTTTGAAGGAAAAAGAATATTTACAGGTTGAGAACCCACAGTTCATCCCACAGCATAAGCTGTCATGGGCCACTAGTTGATGTTCACTGACTACATCATGTATCTCTCATTCTTTGTTTCTCCTGGCAATAGACGTTCTACTGGCCCCTTTCCCAGTCCAAGCTATTCAACTTGAGACAGTGCCAAACCATCAGATTTGATCCAATTTTAAACTCCCAAAGCTTGGGATAAGGTTTTACTCTCATATCTTGTTATAAGGTTGCTTCTCATAACAAAATCACTCCTTTCAAATATGTAGAATATAAAAATTTTTGCTGTCAAATCCACGTATTACATTATTTCAATTATTTTCCTTTAGTTTTTCAGTCTAGCTCATGAAGAATTCACACATAAGTCTACTGATACTTGCCTCTTCTGACTTTCAGCTGGATTTATTGCTTCATTTCCTTCAGAGTCTTGGAAACTTCCAGCCATATGATTTTTAACAGGCTCACTTCTAAGGCAGCCCATCTCCTCTCCCTGCCCCATCTCTCTAGGAAAACTACCCTCTACTCTTTCTAGGGATAAGTTCTGCTTGAATATCTGGTTGTTTAAAAAACCCAACCAAACAAAAGGAAACAAACCAAAAAAACTCTAACTGCAGCTATTTTACACGGGCTACACTGTTTTCCCCCTTTCACAGCCATTCACTGCGCTGGAGGAGTGAGGGTAGAGCCTCATAACCCATGGTGACAGTGTGAGGGAGCCAATGAAGGTCCCAGAAAGGTGGGTAAAGGTGTGCTACTCTCCACCTTAGGCCAGTAACACAAGAAGATGAAGGATGAAGTTATCATATGGTTTAAAACCAGTTCATTGAGATTTTAAATCCAAACTCCAAAACCCTGGCTGGCAATTTTTCATAATTTTTACTGTCTTCCAAAAAAAGAAAGTATGTGACCTTATTTCAGCTCCTGGAAGTTTTCACCAGTCCCAGCACACTGTGTAAGAGAGCTTCTCCCTGTTCTGCACTGGTGATGGCATCTGTTTTCTGAAGCTGGATCTAGGTGGTGCTAGGCTGTGTTATGGATGAATTGCACAGGCACTTTTCAGTCTGTGTCCATTAAACCACATCATTTTTAAGAAGTAGACCTGTCATGGGTTAGCAGTATTTTTTTGGCTGAAGTTTCCCAGACTGTCTTGAGAATTTAGTCTTGCCAGATATTGTTATCCTGATCAGTGAAACTTTTCACTGCATTTATTTCCCTCTGCAAAGCAAGCAAGCTCAGGCCAGTGTATTTCCAAAGACTGGATGTTATGTAGGATTTGTGCCGAAAAATCTGTGCTGGATTTATCTGTCATATGAACACTTCCATGTTTCCATGTACCCACACTTAAACCTTTGTGCTATTTAGGGCCATTCTGTGCTGTTCCCCAGACATCTTGCAGACACCATAGATTACAGTATTTCCTTTATGTTCTCCTATCAAGAGATACCCTCCATACCAATTTTCTTGTTTGCTGATTAGACTTTTTAAAATCTGGATCCATGTTTCTTCCACATGCTGATTCTTTGAGCCAGATCCATCTACAGACAAGTAGAGGAAAGAAGAAAGGCTGCACAGTAGTGCTGCAGTTTTTCCCCTACAAGGCCCTAGGATGATTAAAGCTGATGGTAGAGCACTCTCCTTCTTTGTCTCAGCACTCAGAGAAAGTCAGTGCTCTCAAGTTTCACTTTTCTCTTTCTATGGCCTTTGTTCCCATTACAAGCCATGATAAAATTTATTTTGCTTATACAGAGATAACATTACATCTTCTCACCCTAAAGCTGGTCTCCTGAACTTATGTTCCTTACTGTTTTCACATGTGCAATCCCCCAATTCCAGTGCAATGCCAGTGCCCTGGGTGTTCAGTCTGTGGGATCAAAGACTCAGAGAGTCACAAGTTGTGTGATAAACAAGAGCATCAAAACTGTTTACACTACTTCAGGCTGAACTTCTTGTGTTGTGTGATATGTAAACATGCAGAGGAAGACCAAAAATAGTTTTTGAAAGGCCTTCTCTTGGTTGAGAAAAAAACCACAAGATTTTAAAGGTCCAAGACTGCAAAAGGATGTAGATGTGGAAATTTAGGTAAATACCAAATTTATGGCCTGATAATCTGCTGCTGGTTTGAAGAAACTCCAGCACATTTTCTCCCCACAAAGTTGTTAAGGTACGTCCTGCACAGTAGGTGTAGTCAGTTCTTCCTGATGCAGGTGTGATTTTTCTTGGACTCTCGGAACCATCCCAGGACTAGAGAAAGGTGGCAAACCTTATTCCCCCTTTGATTTAAAGGGGGAAAAGTCAATCAGCTGAGGAAAAATAAAGGATTTTCTGACTGAATCCTTTGGATTACTTTGTAAAGGAATAACTATCTCATCAAATTTGCCTTAGGACCTGTGTGAAAATATAAGCGTTCAGTTAGAAAAGACAAGTCTCCAGGTCCTAACTCCAGGATTGATTCTTTTTAACAGATTAAAATCCTGATTCCCATCCTTTGGTATTTGGCTGAGAGCAAGGTTTTTCTGCCTTTGAGAGGAAGGCCACATGCCATCAATCGCCTGTGTCACTGCACTGCTGTTGTGCCTGGGACAGGATGGGGCTTTTCACCCAGCCCCACAAAAATTGTCCAGCTCTTGTGCAATAAACCCGACTCTTCCCAGAAGTGTTGCTCTTTGATATGCATTCAATAATCAATCAGTCCTCACCTTGAGGGTTTATTTATAACACATTAGCAAGTGTATTTTTATTTGGTTTACAATTAATTATTTATTGGTTTTCTATTTCGTTCCTGAGGGGGTGAAGTTTTTTATTTTATCATGGCTTAGTGTCACTGAGCAACTGCTATTGTTGAAAACCTTATTAAAAGTATTTTCGTATCTTTCTGCCTTTATTTATAACAATACTAACTGAATACTAACAGTTAATAAGTCAATATCTACTTATTGCTAAGGGCTGCTTTTTATTGTTGCTTTTTGAACTGCAGCCAGGTTAGTAAACCACATTTAATATCCATTCCCTAGTGTCCTGATCTCAGCAGGTAGGGAGAGTGAAAAACACCTGCCTCAGAGAACTCAAATCTTTCACACTATTTGCAGACTAACACAGACTTGGCAATGAGCACTTGTAGCAGTAAGAGGAAGCTGGGGTGGTTTTGGGTGAGAAAGGAGAAAGGGCTTGTTATCAGTGAACAAGGCAAGCTGCTGAGAAATGTGTGTGGGTTGGGGATTTTTTGGTTCTTTGTTTTTAAGAGGAAGCAGATGTAAAGTTCAAATATTAATTTCCAGCCTAATCCGTGCCTGGCAGAGAGGTTTCAGGCTCCTTGCCTGGTTTATTGCCCTGCTCTATGAAACCTTACTGTTGCTGCTGTTCCTGGGAGAAAGGGGGAGAGTCACCCTATGTGCTTCCCTGGCAGGGTGGAGCTGCTGTCCTGCAACAGCGCAGTACCTGGCACCAAGTGTGACACCTTCAGAACAAGGAACTCTTGGCACAGCAATCCATGGAGATGGCACATTAAATCCTGTTAACGCTGCTTCTTGAGGAGCAGAGTGAGCTCAGATCTCCTCTGCTGCTGCAGTTTAGACCAGCACTTTTATGCTGCAAGTGGGAGGGATGCTTTTGTGATCATGTGAAGTCCCAGCAGGAGGAAGGGAAAATGTGACAGAGAGTAATCCTC
Organism: Corvus brachyrhynchos; assembly: GCF_000691975.1. Lineage (NCBI taxonomy): Eukaryota > Metazoa > Chordata > Aves > Passeriformes > Corvidae > Corvus > Corvus brachyrhynchos. The sequence goes on along the minus strand of NW_008239139.1, from coordinate 2,418,309 downwards.
TGCTAAGGAGCTTGCAATTTAAATACAAGCCCATTGTTTCAGGATTTAAAGAGATTAGTTCCATGTAACCTGGACACTGGGCAGGCTAACTCTGGCCTGCCTGGTCACCGTTCCCAGCCATAACCTCACTTAAATGACCTTGTGTGGAGGGGAGGCACCACAGTTGTTTTTTGCTCTCTGACAGGTCTGTGCATTGCAGTCCTTGTACTATCAGCTAAAGTTATCTCAGCAGCTCCAGCTCAGGTTGAAAAATGCTCTTCTCTTCCCTCCAACAGCACTGAGATTTTCAGTAGGCAAATGGCTCTCCAGACTCTGTCCTTAGCTGATACTCCAGGCCTTGCAATTTGCTGCTTTTTTGGAGAGCACAGCTCCTTCAGGCTGCCTTTGGGTCACAACAGGTCACTGCATAAACTGGGCCCTCCTCATCCTCTCAACAAGATTCTCCAGCTTCAGGGCTTCTTTGAGGACTGATCTCAGTACTGGCAGAGCAGATGTCTAGCTGGAGTTTGGTACCTGAAAATAGACTATCAGCCTGCAGTTATCCACACACACTGACGCAGCCAAGTTGCTTCCAGGGAACTTTTCCATAGCACCACATTTTTCCAGCTTATTCCTTTCCTATCCCCCATTAAGGCATATTCCCACTTCTCTCTTTCAGTCTTTTATAACTTTACCAACCAAAACCAATGCACAGTATTAAAAATTGTCACACTCGGGTTATTCCATGTTTATCAAGGTAAAAGTAGATCTATTTCCTTTTATAAATAAAAAACGTCACTCTCTTGACTACCACTATTATCCTGTTTAGAGGGTGGCTATGCTTAAGTAAGAGTTTCTGTCAATCATGGTATCCTAGAAACTATTCTTATATAAACCATCAAGTACCATTTCCATATGAAGCTTAGAAGTATTCTTTTCTGTATGTGAAAATTAGAATATTTTTCTGTTCCAGCATTTTTTATCCAGACACTGGGCTTTTAAGGTTTGTTTACTCCCATCTTGGGGTGACTTGATGTTGTATTCCCTATCGCTGCACTATGCCCAGAAATTAGTACATATGGCTTTCTATGCTTTTAAACTGAGCCTGAGCAGAGACAGGAAAAAAACCCTCAAGGACACAGACAGAGATAACACACTCCAGTTCTCTGCATTTTTTTTTTGGCTTCTGCGTTCTGCTGCTGGGGAGAGGAGCGGGGAAGCACCCTGCTTGCTGGTTCAGCCAACTTTTCAGGGCTTTTTTCCCTCCAGAGAGTTGAACTTTGTTTTTTCTGGGATTTTGGATTTTTTTCCCTTTTTCTGCTGGACTGCTTCAATATCAGAACACATCAGGAGGACTTTCCACTGAGCACAGAGGGCCTGGCCGTGGGCAAAGCCCCAGCTCCGAGGAGGAGGGAATCCTAAGGGAGGATTCTAATATTTTCCCAAGTTTTTCTCCACAGCGAGAGATTTTATTATTTAGCAGTATTATCTTTTTCCCGTGTGTTTTTTAAATAAATAGTTTTTATCTCTTTCACTTTCCTTCAAGGAAAAAGTTTCTTTTTTCCCAAACCTGGTGGGGGAGAGGTAGTTTGTAACCTGCTTTCTCTCAGAGGATGTATTTCTGAATTTGGCCAAGCCAGCACAACTCTGTAACAGGTGGAGGCAGTGCTCTGTAGTTACCTTCCCATGAAATTACTCATTTTGAGTTCAGGTGATCAATCAGGAAAACGCAGCAAGCGAAATAACAGCGTTTCAATTAAAAGAGTGGCGAGGTTCACTGCTTTATGAGGTTTTGTAACATAATTACCAGCATGTATATCAGCAGCGCTTCAATGTTCTAGGTGAATCTGCTTCAACAAGAGGGTTGATGATCCCCAGATGTCTCTTCAACCCCAACCATTAAGGATTCTGTGATACGGCAATACAGCAATTTATGTAACAATCAATTCAGTGAATTACTTTTATAAGTATAAAATAAATTACTAAGTACTTCAGTTCTTTCTTGCACAGAATGGAGATGTTATATTTGGTTTCATGTAAAAGGGTCACATTGGACTTCCCAGTATAAAAGTCCAAAGATAATTGGACCAATTGCATTGTGTTTGGATAATTACTTGAAATCAAGGACCTGTAAAGAACACATTTATTTCCAGCTTTATACCACCTTCATTTTCAGTGCTGTTTGAAGAGGACAGGTACAACAACAAACATTTTGATAGCCACTTCAAGATCACAAGAGGTGCCCAATATTATTATTCCGGTGGGTCTTACAGATGCTTAACAGCACATAGAAGATATTAATATCTTCTTTCATTTCATTGCTTCACTTACTGAAGCAAGAGCTTTATGAGAATTTGTTATTGTTGTCACTGACCTTTCCTCCCGAAAACATTTACTACCAGATTCACCATCACTATTTCTTTCAATGGCATCTATGTTTAAGGAAAAACAAATCTTTTATTTATTCTCTTTATAGCTTAATCTTTTTTTTTTTTTCCCCTCTGTTATTATGTTGACTTAAAAGGCTTTTTAAAATGATTAGTAAACCATGCCTGTGAAATGTACCATCTGGGAGCAGAAACAGACCCAGAATGCAAATGAGTCTTGCAAGAGAAATATTTTCCAAGAAAAGAGGCCCAAAAAGAAGGAGATTTTTAAAATTTTTATTTATTTCATTCTACCACATCAAATATGGCTTCCACTAAATGACAGAGAGGAAGGAGAACTAGAGAAGACCCTACACTAGTGAAAGACAAATAGCTTTTTATACTGTGTAATTTATGCTTGGGGTTACAATGCAGGAAATACTTAAGCCTGCTGTGATTCAAGGTTCATATGAAAACAAGCAAGTCCTCTGATTTAAAAGGAAATGAATCACTTCAATCTCAGGTTATCAAGTGTGGCAGTGATGGGACAATTCTCTCCTTGTTTCTGCATTTATGATGTTTCTTTTATATCACTATAAAGGTGTATGTTCCACTATCAACACGAGAGTATGTGGCAGGCAACAATAATAATCTTGGAACACAGATGGGTTATAGGGAAAAAATGGCCTCACATGAAACTGGCTATTACATCCCAAATTTCCATCAAATTCTTCAGCATCTGAGACACCCCTTAAGAGGGCCCACACTTAATGCATTATCATAACCTAGATATATTACAGTCTGAGAGCTCTGAAAATGCTTTTTACCCCTGTGTTCAGCAATTGCTGATATTGCTGAAAAGCAGCCACCCCTGACATGAAGCACCAAGGCCATTTTGTGCTGTAAAACAGCACATCTGTTGAGTGGTTGGAAAGGATAGTGAAGACTTGCTGTCATGGAATAGCTCCACACAGTGCAGTTAGCCTAGGAATGATTGTAATTAAAAGCACTGATTTACCCTGTCGAAAATAATTAAAGTGCTTGGTTTCGGTCTTATATGACTGCTGCTGTCATGCACTGTCATGAGAAGAGTGCCTTTAAATAGCTCATGACACTTCCTTGTTAGCACTATTTCCAGAATCCATGCTTCCCATGTTTCAGAAGGATCCTTCTCAGAAACATAGATGTGAATCATTATCTCTTCGAGGTACACAATGATACAAGGGCATTTCCCATGTAGGGAGTATTTATCTAGGAAATGTATTTGTGCTTCTTTGTGCTCATGCAATTCTTCTGGAATACAACGGTGTATTTGTACAATCAAAAGCTTTACCAACTACATCAACAACTAAAAAGTCCAAAAAAAAAAGGATGTGGAACCTGACAGTTTAGACAATCTAAGTTGGATCTCTTCACACCATTCTATGAGGTCACAGAATCATGGAAAAATTCAGTCCAGAAGGAACTCTGAGAGGTCATCTGGTCTGTTCTCTTCCTCAAAATAGGGATACTTTCAAAATTAAGTCCAAGGAATGCAGGAAGCATTAAACATCTCAGATGTAACTACTGGAACTAGAACCAAGAAACATCTACTGTTGAAGGTCTTATAAAAAGGAAAACCAAAAGCATCTTGGAAGGAAAGTGAGCTGGTGGTTTGAAAGGAGCCACTCAGCCACTGGGTGTGCCATTTGATTCAAACCAGGGTTCTCTCCCAGGATGCCAGTCAAGCTGTTCCATGTGGAAATGAGCCTCTGGGTCCTGACACAAATTCCCTTGCTGTTAAACCAAAAAACATAGAAAGTCCCTAGATGTCAAAATTTCTCTTTGCCCATTCTTTGGCCCATAAGTGATGTCTCTTATACTGGGAATTGTGTCAGACAGCCAGTACTCACTCAGAAGAATGAATGAACCGTGGAAAGAGTTATATGAGACTGGGTCTTCAGCCCAGCATGACAAAAGATCTTCTCATGATACAATGTGCCTTTTTCCTAGCTCAAAAGTGAACCATACACAGGTGGGTTAACTGCTTCTTACAAAGGTTTTGTGAGCCTTGAAGGCAGTAATAACACAGCTTCACCATGATTCTTATATAGATATGAAGCATCTTGAGGCATAAAAATCTAAATTACCCATCTTAGTTTGCCAGGAATACATGATCAATTATTTGTCTGCTTCAGTGGTGTTAGTAATTTCAAAGCAGTAAGTAAAAAGAAAATGCTCTTTGTGTGTGTACTGCTCAATTATAAAACGAGTGAATGAACCTGAGAGAATAAACATAAGACATTTACAAATGAAGGTAGAAATCAGAAAAGCACCAAGTGCAATCATTGCTGCCATTTCTCTGCTGAACCATTTTAAGCTTAACTTGCCTGTATTTGAGTCAGCAATCAAAGCAAACATTAAAACACCTGAGAGTTAAATTAGCTAATAAATCCACACAAATTCAGCCCTTTGCTTGCCTACAGGAGCTTGTCTTTAAGACAAATCCATAACAGTTTCTTCCTGGAACAGTCCTAGGAGTCTTCATTTAGACATTTTTTTACTAGAAACCCTTGGCAACCTTGGGTTAAAGATAATGGGCAAAAACTGAGAATGCTCTTTTTTTTTTTTAAATGCTCTTTTTTTAAAAAGGGTGCCATTTTTTTATCATTTTATTCTTTTCTGTGTGGCTTCAGATTAAAACACTGATGTCTTGATAATGAGACACTGTTTTATGAGATACATTAATCTCAGCTGCACCTTCTGAAAGTGCAGCCATGGTGGTTAAAGCCTGGTGTGCTTTGCAACACAGGTGTGAGCTATTATACAAATGCAGTGGCAGAGCCAAAGGCACAGAGTATGAATTCCTGTGAACTCAGCAGGTTTTGTGGTACTGAGTACATTCTTTCATTGGATTACTGTGAAGGGTACCTTACCTGTGCCCATTCGCTCACATAACTGTGCTCTGAGTCTTGGTGATCTCTTTATCTTTTCATTTCAAACACCCATAGGGCTATGTAAGTTCCATTTAAGCTGTGATTTCCATAATTTTCAGAAAGGCTGAAAGCCTTTTCATGGTGACACATGTTTGGCATGTATGAGTTTAGGTATGGCCAGAGATTTTGAGGTAGATGATATGTTCCTGGTATCTTCACAATCATAGAATCACAGAATGGTTTGATTTGGAAGGGACCTTAAATATCATCCAATTCCTGCCATGGGAATGGACACCTGCCACTAGACCAAGTTTCTCAAAGACCCATCCATCCTGGCCTTCAGCCCTTCCAGGGATGGGGCATCCATAGCTTCTCTGGGCAACCTGTTCCATTGTCTCTCACCACCCTCATTCATGAAGAAATGCTTTAATGCTGTTTCATTTTGTCAAGAACTTCAGGTTACCTGGAGGATGTGTAGAGCAGCTGTAACAATGAGGACAATGAATTTTGGAACAAATGTAGAAAAGACTTGTCAAATTCACCATAAATTTGCATCATTTACCAAGATGGGACAGCCTCCCGAAGGTATAAGTCAGCCACATCATTAAATGCTCATTGGAGCAAACCTGGAATTGATTGGATCCAAACCTCTGACTGATGCTTTGCCGTAGATCAGCTTGTACAACTTACACAGCTCCTTTTGATGTTTGATAGGATGGTTAAATTCCAAGCATGAAGATGGCCCCACCCAAAAATGCCACCTCCTGCCACTCAGTAGATTGTCAGGATGTGTGGACAGTTCCTGGGAGCAGCGGGGAACAAAGCAGGGATGTGTGGCTGTGTTGGCAGTGCTCACACAGTGATATTTCGTACACCTAATACCTGGTTTCATGGCAGTGTGGAGGGCATCCTAAAATATGGAATGTTCCAGCAATTAGTATGTGTGATCCAACTGCAAAGTACCATGAGCCAGTTGGAAATGTAATATTATTCAATTAAGAATGGAAGCACTTTAGTATTATTTAAAGTTCAGTCTTTTTAATTACTTGCTTTTTAGCTCTTTTTAGATGATTATTATTTCCTTTTATTTCAGAACAGATTTAGGCTTCAAAAGTCTTAACAAATTGCATCTATATCCAAATCTACATTTTTATTTCTGTATTCATCCAACCACAAGGAATGTAAAGTAATTCCTTGTTTCCTTCAAATGTTTATAAAATAAATCATATGAATCTTCAGATTAAGCAGAACAGATTTCTTGTGGTTCAATATCCAGCATATGGATCATGTTTCATGATAGAGAAAATACTTAGTATTAAGCAATTTCACATTTTAATTACGGTATTTTTTAGAAATACTCTTTAAAAAGCTTTTTCATGTTTTGAAAAAGTACATTTATGGTGGTGTTCAAAATAATAATTCAAATAGCATTTCTAATTTTCATTTTTTTCCTCGTGGATTCAAACTCATGCCTTTAAAGTTACTTGAACTTTGACATAGGAGGAGCACAACTTGCTCCTCCTATTTCAACATGAAGTTAGAAAAATCTTGGTACAAAAACTGAAACAAAGTTTAAGGAAGTCCTAAAGTCTGGAGCTATCAGAAAGTGGGAAATGCAGCTTTCAAATTAAATGTGAACCTCTAAATTTGAAGTCCAACTTATTTCTTCAATTTCATCAGAATTTGAAAAGTTAAATTTAAAAAAAAAAAGAGAAAGATGAAATGTTCATTACTTTTTTTCTCCATTTTTGGGTGATTGTAAAGTAGATCTGGTTCTGTCAGAGCAGAGACTTGGCTCACCGGGCTCAGTTGTGCTGCGTTCCAGGGCTCCCAGCCCCAAACTGGGCTGGTGGGAACAGGAGAGGCCACAGCCCCATGGCCACCAGGCAGTCCCCAGGGCCACCAAGGCCCAGTCCCACGCCCTGTGTCATTCCTTTGCCCTCTTTGGGCAGCAGCCACCCATCGTAGTGAGGCATGCAACAGATATAATCCCAGCGCAGGGTTTGCTCACTTGAGTTACAGTATTTCCTTTCCACCTCACAGCTTGAGATTTGTTTGACAAATTTTTCACCATGTACATTAATGTCTTATTTCTCAACTTCTTCCAGTGCTTCTTCAAATACTGATCTGTACTCAACAGGTATTTTCTTTCTTTTGACTATATATGTAGCCCTCACATAGTTACAGATACTGTTAGAAGGGCTTTTACCCTGCAGGCGGTATTTTAGTCTTGAAATCAGTCATATGTTGAATTTTCCCCTTCAGGAGGAAAGGAATTCCATGCAATGGTGGGACAAGACATCTTAAATACAAAAATAGCTCCAATCCCAGGCTAGTGGTCATAAAGCTGTAAAGAATATGACATCAATTTTCTCATGACAATTTAAACCAAATGCAACAAGCATTCAACAAACAACAACATACCTTCCTAGCTAGCACAGACACCAAATACGAATGGTGTCATTTTCTCACCACAAACAGCTTATTTAAAAAAAAAAGGAAAAAAATCTATATAATGCTTCCTTGTAAAGAACAAACAGTTCATTTAAATAGGATTCATAACTTTCGTGCCAAGTTTGAGAACCTGGAAAATTAATCTCTGTGTGGGTGGAAGAAGAGCGCTTTTTTCCTTGACTAAACACAACTTTCCTCATTTTAAAAAAGGTCCCTCCAAACCACAGTGGAATTTCTGCCTGTGGTGTCCCAGGTGGCAGGGGGAACACATCAAATGTGTTTCCTTTCCAGAAGTTACTGAGGCAGCAGAGCACCTGTGCACAGAGAGCTTCTGTTTCTCCTGCAGAGCCTCTTCCTTCTGCTGCAGGGCTCCACCTCTCCTCCCACCATTGTGTATCCCAGTGGCACCAGCTGGGATGGGACATGGAGTACCAGGACATAGCAGGCACTGATCAGCTTGGTTTGGCTCCGGGGTGTGCAATTCCATGTTAGCCTTCTCCAGGTGTCAGCATGTCCCAGCTCTGTGTCTCTTACAGGACATGGTCTACAGAGCTTTCCCACCTCAATTCAGGAAAATTATTCTGTAATTGTGGGTATGGGAGTGGAAGAGGAACTGTTGGGAAAGGGCCTGAGGGCCTGGAGATGTCCTTCTGCACTCATATAGGTTGCTCTGTCTCCTCAGAGCAAGGAGACAGGATGCCAGCTGAATCCCAAGATCCCAGGGAACAACATCCAGGTATGGAAATCTGCTAATCCAGGTAAGAGGCTACCCCACATAGTGTCGGGGTCCCTTCTCCCCTGCCATGGGGTCCTGGGAGAGGGGCCCTGGGGGGACACACGGAGTTTCCCTGCCCCTGCTCAGCCTTGTTCCCCACTGGTTGGTTTGTGTTCCCCTGCGCGGGCAAGGACCCTCGGGTCCCGTGATTGAGCAGTTCCTCGGCAGATCCCGGCCATGCGGCTGGAGAAGTAAACATCTCTGAAACATCTAGCAAGAATCAGCCTATATCTATTTCTTTTCCACGACCGCCTTGTTTGATACGCATGTTACAGTATCCCCACTGTAGCAAATGGTAGAGAATGTGTGCAAGACACTGATCCCTAAGGACAGAAAATTCATGAGTAAAAACCACTCTAGATCTCTCCCTTCTCACCTTGGTTTGGATATTCTCTCTGGACTATGGAAGAATTGTGGGAAATGTGGCTCTCTGAACCACAGAAAGAAATGTATCTAGAAGTTAAAGGAATCCTTGAACAACAAAACAAGAAGAGATCTAGAACATTTTTTTAACTGGCTTTTCAAAAATTTCTTCTATATTTCTCGAGACTTACTTTTTGATATTGATCCTCCTGGAACTAGCCATGGGTGTTTTTGGTACGAGATCTGGGATAAGATAAGGGATCAAACAAAACATGGACTAGTGACAGAAGATCTCCGTGGATTAATTGTAATCACTGAAGCTCTTGAGGAGCATTTGTATGGTCCCATTACCCCTA
>NW_008239139.1:2408288-2408819 GCF_000691975.1 Corvus brachyrhynchos | reverse complement strand
CCCAGACACGCGCCGGAACAGCGCCGCTCGGAGAGCGCGGAGCAGCCACAACACGGGGGCCCGGCCGAGACATCGGAGTTGGCGAGGCGGCGGCCACGCGGGACCAGCAGCCACGATGAACACGCAAGCACATGATAGGAGGCGTTATAGCAACGAAAATCACAGGAACTGTGAAATGGTACAATGTAAAAAACAACTATGGATTTATAACACGAGATGATACAGGAGAAGATCTATTCATCCATAGAACTGCCATTAAAAGGAATAACCCTGAAAATTACCTGCAAAGTGTAGGAGATGGGGAAGTTGTACAATTTGATATAGTGCAAGGAAAGAAGGGTTTACAAGCAGCAAATGTTACTGGGCTTGGAGGTATTCCAGTCAAAGGCAGCCGTTATGCACAAAATTATAAACAATATCCATCCCAGCAACTTCCTTACCCACAGCCTACTTCCCCCTTTTACCCTATACCCAATATGAACCCCTTCCTAATTTTGCCCCATCCCCAGTTTATTCCTAATCCGTTTTTCG
>NW_008239139.1:2387841-2408191 GCF_000691975.1 Corvus brachyrhynchos | reverse complement strand
CTCCGAGGCCGAGGGGGGGATGAAAAGGGGGAGGGAAGAAATTAAACCCTCTCCTGCCTCAGTTTCCCCACAAAGCATGTCTGGAGAGTTCTGTCTCCCTTCTGTCAGCCCTAAGATGTTCCAGAGAATCTGTTTGGACATTTAAAGGCTCAGGAGGGTGGCTTGTTTGGTTTTAAAACTGTTCTTGTTATGTTTATCCAGTTGTTTTCATTCACCTTTTATTAAAATAAAACGGGTGAAATGTTGGGTCCCTCCCCCTGCCATGGGGTCCTGGGAGAGGGGCCCTGGGGGGAGACACAGGGTTTCCCTGCCCCTGCTCAGCCTCGTTCCCGTTGGTTGTTTTGTGTTCCCTGCGCGGGCAGAAGGACCCTCGGGTCCCTCTGAAACATCTAGCAAGAATCAGCCTATATCTGTTTCTTTTCCACCACCGCCTTGTTTGATACGCGTGTTACAGTATCCCCACTGTAGCAACATAGGATCTTGCTTTAACCGTGCAGAGAAGATTCAGGCTGACACGGCCACAAGCTATATAAAACTCATTTTTCCTTTCCCTGCCACAGTGGTGACAACTAGTTCTAAAAGTATGAGCTCTTTATGAGCCTGACTAATAGCCCTTTGGGCGTCTTTCTAATTACTTCAATAGCCTTGGGTGGAGTCTTGGATGTTTTAGTTACCTTTTGTGCCAATGGGGTCAGCTGCTTCTCCTCTGCTGGTGTGTGTCCACGTGGGAGAGAGAGAAACATTGGGAAGGTTTTGGCACGTATGTCTTCTCTGCTCTCCTGGAATTCAGTAATGCCTCAGCAGACTAATTAACAAGCCACAGGGAACCACAGAGAGATGGCATTTATTATAATTAGAAGTAAACTAAGAAGAGCATTTGGGCAAAGAGGGAGGCAGAGTAAACCACCACAGGTAAACTGCAAAGCCACAAACTTGGCATGCAGCGCTTGGCTCCCAGCCCACCTGTGCTCCTGCCATTCCCCCAGAGCTGGATACCAGGAGGAAGCAAGACACTGGGTCACAACAAGAGGAGACTGTGGGGCATGGAGGCAGAGAGGGGTAAGGACAACAGGCAGCTGCTGAAAAGTGTAAATCCTCCCTAATTTGCAGCTGCTAGTGGGTCGCTGGGTTACACTGGGAAAAGCAGCCTGTGCTTCACCGTCTGCATGTCCTGTCTCCTTTCTGCCTGTCAAACACCAAAGAGAAAGCTCTGCCCCATTCAGCTATCCATGAGGACCTAACAGCTCTATTGCAAATATTTTTCTGTGATTAAAATGAGGCTCCTGAACTATGTTTGGGCCCCTTGCCTGAAAGAGTGTTTCAGGACCAAGCCCTAGTTTATTAGGGAAAAATTTGAATAATGTCAGAACTATTATCTCCCTAGGACACACGCTTGAGCCCAGTTATCTTCTCAGTTTCTTTCTGCTCTCCAGCTAAAGACATCAGGACATGCACATCCCCAGAGGGAGGGAGTGGAGGAAATAGAAGAGGTTATTGTCACAGAGGCAGTAACCTGTAAAATCTGCAAAGCTGCCTTCATCTTTTCCCTTTGCTGTCCAGTATTTCAACAACTCAGCTCAGCTGTTGGTTTTCCATTAGTGTCAAAATAAAAATAAAAAAGAAAGATAGTGGCTGAAAGAAAGAGGAAAAAGAGAAGGGATCAGCCATCTTCTTTTTAGATTTTGTAAAGGATTATGTTAAATTTCTTTTTTTTTTTCTCTGCTTCCCCAGTTTGTTAACATTTATATTTAATCTCCCTTTGATACTTCCCAGAATCTGTTTCTGCTTAATCTATCTCCTTCCCTTATTCTCCTATTTTGACTAAAATGTGGCATAACCATTAGATCCAGCTCTTTAAAGTACAGGGTAAATTTTGCTTTCCCCCATTTCTGCTGTCAACAGCCAGCATCATGTGAGGACAGAGGGACCTTTTAGAAGTGCAGTGCACATCATTTTGAAACCCTCCATTCATCTGGATACATAGTTTAATGATCAAGAAATTTTACAGATCACAGAAGAAGGTTATCTAATACGGACCTTAATAGTGACATAGATCTACATTTAGAGATCACTGGGACATAGAAGTGGTCACAAGAGGACTGTTATCTGAGCAATTTTTCCTACTCTTTTTTCAAGTCTTCCTTGGTTCCTTAACAGCCTGCTAGCCCACACTATGCACAACACTGTTGTTGTCACTCTACTTGGCCCTACCCTCTTTCAGATAAAATTTGCCACACGTGTTTTCTGTACCCAACCAGCCTGGCACCCCCTGTTAACACAAGGCATGAGATCTGACCTGGAGGGGCAGCTCCAGGCCAGTGAGGCCAAGCAGTTCCCAGTTGCACCAGCTTGACCAGCAAATTGGCCAAGAGGGCCTCAGAATTGTAATGAGGCCACAGCAGTGAATGAAGCTGTGCTGGCCACGGAGCCTGTCCTCATCCTCCAACATGAAGCACAGGCTTCTCCTGGTGTCCAGGAGGAATAGGGCTCATCATGATGCAGTAAGCACCTTGGTGAATGAGCTTTTGTGGAAACAGCACTTGGAAATGCCCAGTATCCTGAGGCTATAAAGCTCCAGAGCCATGTTGTGACTAAATCCTCAGAACACAGTGCTAAAATGGATTTTCTGTCTTTTTTTCTCATCTCCAGCCATGCTCTGCAGTTTGAGTCAAACCTTTGCTTCTATGCTACAATTGCACACACATTAGATAGCAGGTTTCCTCTTCCACATTTCTTCTCTGTTGTTTTTCTGCTTTTACTTCCTGCCCTGCAGCATTGCCCCAGTGGGATTATTCCTTATCTCCCATTACACCTCTGCATGCTCTCCTGACCACCGTGAGAGCTTTTCGATGTTGGCTGCTTCAGACAATCCCACCATGCCAGTGGTGCTGCGCAGCTGTCCTCCTGTGGAGTGGGGACATTGTACAAACAGTGGGATTTGTCTGGTGTGGTTCTGCCCAGCTCCCATCACACCCTTCTCTGACTCTGTTGATGCTTTTGTCTTTCCAACACCTGAACAGTGATACTGATGCACCCCCCCTTGATGCTGAGCTCTTTGAGATCCACATTATTAGAGATATGAATTCTGCTTGAGGAAACCTAGTATCTGAAGCTTGGTTAAAAGATAGTATGTCTCAGTCATGTGAACACAGATGTATGAAGGGAGACAGACAGATAGACTTCTTGTTTTGCACTAGGCATTTTCATGTTTCTCCAAATGTCTGTAGATAAAAACCTAGCACAACTTTCCGTGGAGCCTGGACATCATTTGGCTCCAAGTGAAAACTGACTTCTTCATTTCTTCAACTGTTTGCTTGATTCTTTTGAGCTTTGTAAGCTCAATTAAAAGTACTAAATCCAAGCCATTACTGATTTGAATTTTAGTGCCCAAACCTCACTTAATGGGGTATATGAAGCCTAGTTCTGCTTATCATATCTCCTGTTACAGAGGCATAATTAATGCTGAGTGGAAACCAGGTTTACTGCCCTGCAAAAGATCTTCCCTTGTCAAAAATGTTGAGACAAATCCAACACCTTTCAGAGAAAGAGAGGTTCAACTTCACTCCTTTTGTTAAAGTGGTTTCACTTTGTGTAAGTAAATACTCATTAAGAAGAAGAGTGAGGAAGGTGCTCATTAGGTTTATAAAATGCTCATGGGATGAGGAGGGGACAGGTTGGGATCCCTGTCTCTGTTAATACTTAATTTTCCTTGAAGGAAATTAAATGCTTACAATGGAGAAGCCTGAATGATTCTCTCCACATGTAGGCAAGTGACAGGTAAGGTTCCTGTCTCAAATCTGGGAGTTACAAGGACTTGAATCCAAGTTTTCCATGTTTTGTAGCAATTCAACAAAAGATTTCATTCATTCACTGAGGATTGAATGCTCTCCTAAGTTGGACCAATGGTTCCCTCTGGGGTTTAGAAATATTTCCTGCCCCAACTCAGAAAATTTCAGTTTCATTTAATTGACATTTTCCAAGAAGAAATATATAACCATTCAATTCCCTGCCACCTCTAGGTTTAACTGAATCTCATTGATTTTACTGTTTAGAAAAGGGAGATAGTACTTTCTCTCTTGCTTCTGCAGCATGGCTACTGTATTCTGTAAGCACTCCTCTTGTTTTAGGGAAGGAAGGAAGGAAGGAAGGAAGGAAAGGAAGGAAAGGAAAGGAAAGGAAGGAAAGACAAAATATTTAAGAAACAGGGTCAGTTTGGCCTCCATGACAGTTTTTGCTACTGTGTACAACAGAAAGAATCAGGAGCAAAAGTAATGGTTTAAGTCCCACTGAACTGAAGTAACTTAGCAATAGGGAATTGTTCACCTCACGGATGGGATAGAGGCCTCAGTGCTCAGTGGATCATCAGTTCACTGGAGGCTTGGTGCAAGTCAAACTAATTAGAGTGTTCTCTGGGTGTCTTGGTACTTGATACAGCCCAGGATGCAAGGAGCAACTGATACAACCTCTCACGAGTGACAGCCATCAGACAGGGGAGGTTTCTGTGGTGCAACAGGTTCTGTACTGCTGGGCTTCACAGGCATGAAAGAACACTTTTCCCCTCGCTGAGGGAGCTGCCATCAGCAGTGTACTCTCTCCCTCTGTGTGACTACACACTGACATGTGTGCACGCCTGTATGTATAGTTCTTCAAGGGAAAAAAAGGAGGTGAGAATTCCCTGGTTTTTCCATTACATTTGTCCTCAAGCTTTTGGGCCAAGCTGAAGAAGAAAGCAAGAGCACATCAGAGAGGAACCAGCCCACACCCTTCTCAGCAGCAAGGAAGGTATTTGGTTGTGTTGTCAGCCCTGCATCATGATGTACACAATCAAGAAATCTTGGCTGAAAATAAGAATGCTCTGCTATAAATTTGGGTGGTTTGTGGGTGCTAGCACAGCACGGGCAGCCTATTCTGGAAGGGAAGAGAGAAACAGAGCAGGCAGCAGCAGCAAAAGCTCTATTTTCCCCCTCCTGAGGCAACATGTCTGACACAATTGGCAGCTCATTTCTCCTGCCCTCGGATGTGAGCTGCCTCTGAATGCCTCCCTTGTGCTAGGGCTGGTACTGAGCTAAATGTGGGCCTGGTGCCAATGATTACAATTCCCATTAGCTGGAATATACATTACTTTCAGAAGTTTCAGACCTCTCCAGCAAGGGAATTGCCTGCTGTATGCATCCATTATTTTTCTGGAAGAGAAAGAACTCTGTTTCATGTCTGTTATTCACTCACACAATCTGTTTGTTTTAGTTTATTCTGGGATTTTTAGGAAGTTGGCACTGTTAAAAATAGTTTTATAAAGGCCCTGAGGCAGTTTTGTCACCACAGTGTAGCATTTTATGCTGTCATGCAACGTGGCACTGGGCTGCAGCTGCTGGGGATGAGGATATGCCCCAGCCACAGACAGCTTCTGGAGCCTGGTGGGATGGCTGGAGGTTTGCATCTACCTCTGCCCCACCACCTATGTGCACACAGGGTGAGAGGGTGCCCTGTGAGCCTGAGCAGGGAGCCAGGGGTCACAACTGGGAAGAGTTCCTGAAAGCTGATTTAAAGCAGTTGTGAGAGCTCTTTTAAAACCAGGGCATTACCTGTGCTTTCCACTCACCTTTGCTTATTTATCCTTGATCAAATCTCCCATCCTGGACAGATTTTAGCTATAAACCTGAGTTGTTAAATCAATGAGCTCTCCCCTCTCCTGAAGCCTAAGATACAGACTAGGGCTTTTGGATGCTATTCACTTTACAGGTGTTTATCAAGAAAAATCCTGGTTCACAAGTCTGAAAAATGTGCTTTGAACAAAAATCCAACACTTAATGTGTTCAGGTTACTGACTGTTACTTTAGTCTGCACAGCCTAGGAGATTTAAGTGGTTCTGACCTCCTTTTCCTCTCCAACCTGTGTGTTATTTTCTGTGCTGTCAGTAGAACTGTGTCTCAACTCTTATCACTATGATATAGTTGCTGTTTCACTAAAGGGAGCCAAAGAAAGTCCTGCACCAAGTGCATAGCTAATACCTGCTGTCAGTCCTGTGTGTCCTCACACTTCCCTAGACCTGAAATAGGGGTCTTGATTTTTAATCTGAAGAATCTGGTCACTTTTTTTATCTCCTAAGCTTTCTAAACGAATCTCTGTGCTAAATATCACTGTTGGTTGTGTCATCTGGGAATCCTTCAGGATGTGACCTGTTTGAATAAAATAAAGTGAAAATTCCTTTCTCCTTTCTTTCATCTTGGTGGCTCATTGCAATCGTAGGCATGGTATGGGGGATTGATCAGGCACCTAAAGCACCCCAGGGCCTCAGCAGAGGTGAGGGCTTTGTGTGCTTAGTGTGGCACAGACAGGCTCTGGCTGAAGGATTTTAGAGTCTAAAGAGATAAACAGATGAGGAACAAGGGCAGCATTGTCCTTCCTTTTCTGCTCACAGGTAAACAAGGCAGAAAAAAGTCAATGTTTTACTCAAAGTTTGCCTTTTACCTGAAGCAAGTGTTTGCCTGCATCACACAAAGAAACATATGGAAGTGTCCCCGAATTACTCTTGAAGGCCTTTGCCACAAAGTTGTTCTCATATTTGAAAACTTTGCTGCTTTAGGAAACAATGAATTGGTTCCCTGGAGGTGTGACAGCCGCATATACTGTTAGCAAGGAAAAGTAACTCTTGCCTCTCTAAAGATCTGCACATTCTCAGTGGATCTGAGGTGTCAGACACACATCAGACCTCCCATTTTTGAGGAGGTTTTGACTTCCTGCATCCTACCTACCTGCAAACTGGTTTAAGGGGCTTATTTAGGAGACTAGAAACTACTGATTTTCGTTTTGAAGGAAAAATGCAGTTGGTTTGTGATTCCTCAGTGTAAAAAAGCTCGGTGGGGCAGGGAATGCTCTCTTTCCAGAGGGCAGTGTTTGGTATCTGAAGGTTCTGTCTTTGCTTTGCAGGCCACCTGTTGCATTTCTCATTGCTTTGTTCACGTGGCTGCACAAGAAGAAGGGAAGAGCTGGACCACCCCTCTGCTTCTGCCTGAAGGGAATAGTTTGAGCTGTCCTCTCACCTCACTTCTGTATTAAGTACCCCACCCTTCCCTCAAGAGTCCTGCCAGTGCTCCACTGGAGTAAACAAATGGGAATATCAGCATGTTAAAAGGCAGAAGCAGTAGCTGGAATTTTTCAGATCAGGAATCAAACTCCCACATTGCGTTTCCCTTTTACTCTGTTCTTATCTCAGGTCTTTTGCACAAGAGCCCAGCTCTGTTCAGCTCCTGTGTCTGTTTGCTGATGTCATAACCTCACCTGCATCTGGCACCCATTCCTAACCCTGCCCCTCTTCCATCATCCTCTTTGCATGATCCAATCTCATCCCACTCCATTCTGAGCCTTCATGCAATGCCACTGCATTACACCCCGCCTCTATCACCACATAATCCATCTTTTTTTGTGTCTCTAATCTCTTAATTTTATAATTATTAGCCAGAGTCTTTGCCTCTCTCTTTACCCCAGAACAATTTCATCTGCAATTTCAATAAACTGATGAATCTTATACTCTGAACTGAAATGTAAAATCTCTAGAAAGCTCTGGTCTGGATGTTCCTGATAACGAGTGGAAATGCATTTATGTTCAGCATTTGGTGTTTCACTCTGCTCCTGAGATAGCACCAGTTATTCCTGGGTTTGTATTGTCAAGCTCTGGGATTTTTTTGCTTTAGATTCAACATTTCATAACATTTACTGAGGAGACTTTTTTCCTGCAGTTCTGAGGATTTAATCATGAAACTCCCCCTGTGAATATTCACTGCTGTCATTACTGGCTTTGCAGGCTGAAAAGCAGGAAATGCTCTGCATAGCTGACCTTCCCTTATGATATTAGCAGTGATTTGTGACAGATACTTCTTGTCTGCTGCATTTCAGATCCCGTTTTACAGTAGCACTGCTAACAGCATTTTCTGTTGCTTTACTGTAAGTCACGGCCCTGGTGTTTACACTGGCTTTGTGCCACTGGAGCTTACACTGGTGGCCAACAGGTTGCAACAAAGAATGACCAATGGGATCTTTGGAAAGTTAAATTATCCAAAAGGGTTATGCTGCATTACCCAGCAAGGTCTACGTGCTTGTAGGCTGGTATAAATCCTCAGAGGGTCTCTCAGGGAGGTGTAGCTGTAGTGATTTACATCAGCAACTGCCCAAGCAGCCTCAAGGAATGTTAACAGTCTGCATTTTATAAGGTGCAGCAAGAGAAATTAGCCTGCCATCAGTGACTTTCTGTGCTAACTCCTGCTCGCTACTGACCCCTCCTTCTGTCTCCATGCTCCTTCCACTGAGGATTGTTGTGGGCAGCAGCACCCTGACTGATGACTGAGGGACTGAACAAAAAAGGCCCTGGCATATGCATCGTTAGGTGGCATCATTAATTCCCACGAAGTCTAACACACATTTGACCAAAGCTGCCTTACTGACACATCGTTTTTATGAAGTCTTGGTTTAGGGAAGACCCTGGCTCACTGTTGCTGGGCTAGAACTGTGAGCATCACTCTGAGCTGTATTCACTCAGGCTATCTGTACAGTGCCTGGGGAGAAAGCCTGATTTCTGAGAATGTTTCACATAATCCAGGCTGAAACACAGAGACTATCTAAGCTAGTCAAAAGGAAATACCGAGAAGAAAGGGACGTATTAAGTTTTGTGTCTCTTTGGAGCTTAAAGCTAGTGGGAGTTATTTGTCTCTGCTCAGGTTTTCATTGCAAACATGAGTCCTCTCCCTATTTTTTGTATCTGAAACAGGAGAGAGATCTCTTCTTAGATACTTAACACTGTCAACTAGGGACAGAGAACCTGGATTCAAATACCTCCTCCACTTGAAGCAACTTGAACTTTCATCTTTTATATGAGCCTGGTGAGTAATGCAATATCGATGGAATGTGTCCTGCTTCCAAATAAAAAAGACAGCTAGGCAGTAAGACCTGCATCTTATGTGTGAGTGCTGTGATCGTGGCAAAAAGCACCATCCTTCTTTTCCTTCTCTCCCACAGTAAATATTTAATTACCACCCACAGATAGCAAGAGATTCTGCAACAGAGTTGAAAAGCTTCATCCCAGAAAATCCTGTTAATTCAGGTCTTAGAATATTTCTTATGGAGTATATCACATCTCCTTGGGCAGAGAATGGGCTGAGCCAGGACACCCTATAAAGCAGCCAGCTTCTCAAACACACAAGTCACAGAGTAAAATATGTTCCCCATCTGCTTCCTGAGTATGTGGAAAAAACTGAAATGTGCAGCATGGGACTTGAGAAGGAGCCTTTGCCGTCATATGTTTCTGTAAGTATTAAGACATGTCTCAATATTTTGTTTGAAATATGAACTAGGATGTGAGAAGCTCTGTTTTTTAAGGTAGATCCAATGATACAAGCATTTAAGAAGCCTCACAGGGGCAGCTCAGGCACACAAGGAATTCAGATGTCTGCAAACCTGCATGTGCAGAATTTAAATTTCAGTTATTTAAATGTAAATCTGTAAAGTATCAGCTCAGCATCTAAGTGCTCCTGTGAATGCAAGCTCAGGCAGCTAGATGATGGCAGCAAGGGAGCTCTGAGGCACAAGGACAGCTAAAAGATGTCTTAAAATCCCTTCCAGCTTCCAACTCACGGCACCGTGTGGCCATGTAAGGTTCATCCTGGCTGTGGCTGCTCTGAGGCTTGGTGAACTTCTGACATACAAATTGTTGCTGTAAGAAAATGCAAGCTCAGCTGAGGGGCCAGCAGTAGTCATTATGGACTATGGGGTTCAAATGCCAGTAGACTAGTTTCAAAAGAGCTTTTCTTCTACTAGGAGCTTGTGCAGAGCTGGTTTTTTCCCCTTTCTTTGTTCTCCTTGTTAAGAGGGTATTTCCTTGCCTCTTGCAAAGGCCAGTTTCATTTTTTGGTGCTGTGTGAGCTCCTACAGAGTCAGATCAGTCCCTTATATTTTGGGCAGAGGAGTGGATCTGCTCTCAGTGTCTGCCCCCAGCTCTACCATCAGTTCATTCAGTGAGTGAGTCACTTCATGCTGATGTCTCCATTTCTCCATCCCTGTGGTGGGCAGGACATCAGTGTCTGTGTCACGCACATTGTTCCACTGTGCTGGCAGGCTGGCAGACTGGCAGGCAGATCCTGCAATGCCTATGGCACAGGGCAGGGCTCTGGCTACAGAGCAGAGTTTCTTGCTCAGAGGAACTTTCCATATACACTCTGTTTTCCTATTGAAACAGGGTAAATCTAAAAAAAAACCAAAAAACAACAACTGTCTGTTTGGCAGAAGATTTGCAAGGGACACTCACAGTGACTGAGGTATCAGGGCAGACTGCAATCCTGCCTTGGGTTTGAGAGAAGCTTATCAGAGCCAGAGCTGAACTGACATCACGAGCTGGTATTCCCCAGTGAAACAGAAATTATTTTCCTTGGAAGAACCACAGGCTCCTGATCACCCATTGCCTTGTTTCCCCTTCCATTCACGTTTTAGATTATGTTATTTCACACAATAAGCTACTAAAAAGAACACAAGGGACACCCTGCTTGACACACTGGTCACTCCAGAGTATCTCCTGGGAAACTCAGGATTTCCATGTATCCAGGCTGAAGCTGTCCTTCCACCATGACTGCATCTGTGATGGGAAGAAAGACAGCTTTGGAGCACCACTGCAAGCCCTGCTCTCACCCATCCTGCGCTGCAAAAGATCAGCCGGCAACTTCCCTGTCGGGTCCTCATGCACTTCTTTCCACCCTGCCCTATTTCCAGGTTCCTCAAAATGACTTGTGGGAATAGCAGTGACAGACAGTCACTGACAGCATCAGGACGGAGGACTCAAATGGAAAAGTTTCTAGTTAGTATCTAGTCATTGGCGTTGCATAAATGTCCATTTTCACCTCAAACAGCCTGCCAGAGGCAGCGGTCACACCTCTCCTGTGCCTGAAAACTCTCACAGGTACTGGCAGCACTGGAGGACTTGCAGCTCCAACACCTAAATTTGTGAGACTTGGTAAAACATAAATATTCACCTTAACATAGCTGTGACACTTAAGTCTAGCACTACACTGATTTAAGACCTGAATATTAACCAGCCAGCAGCCCTCAGCCTCCTGGCCTCAGCAGCACGGCACCCTTTCCTTCTCGATGCACCTTCAGGATGAATCCTGCATTCTAAAGCTCCCCTGCTATATACTTCCAAAGCAGGGTAGGCATGGTTAATATTTATAAATAGCGAGGATTTCTACCCTGCTTCAGCACTCATTATGGTTGCAGTGATTCAAACCTCCAGCATAGACAGGAACTGCCTTGAGCTGAAATTGAGCAACTATCTAATAAAATATAGTCATGAGATGAATAGGAGTTATACAGTTGAAGTGCCTTGAGCATGCTTGAAAGATTTATTTCCTGACTTCCTCTGGAGGGCTTTTTAATAGGGAGGATTTGACTCTGTGTATATATATATCTATCCATATAAGAGAGAAAAAGATTTTACAGTTTTAAGGGGGGAAAGTGACAGCTACACTTCTTGAGGAGATGCTACAGAGAAAGCATTCTTTATTTTCCATGGACCTGTTATATTTACAGCTGCTGCATTTCCTGTAAGAAAACAGATGTGAGTGCATCATTCACAGTGTTAAAGGCAAATTTGCCATACAGTTGTGGTACATGCAGAGAGCCACTCAAAGCTGTAGTGCCTGAAGACTGTGCTGTGGAGTGGGATGTTGAACCACAGATGGGTAGAGATTGTATTTGGGCTCAGATGAGGAAGAGGCTGCTGGAGAGGATTCCATAGCCAGACTCAGAGTAAGAATAAATAACAATTAAGAAATAGAATATATTATGTAACTTCAGAGCAACATCTCCAGGGTCTGAAAAAGGAGAGCTTAGTAATAATTTCATACTCTCCTATCCTTTTGATGTGTATGCCTGTCTTACCACACATCTCTTCTGTCTCAGATGCAACTCCTCTGTTGTTCCCAGGATACGTGCTCCAGAGGCAGGAAGTAGAGGGGAAATTAGGCAAGGAAATTCCTAGGACTCTTCTCCTCAGCCTTTCTAGGCTGCATATGAAAGCAGTGACAATTGAAAAACAGGAAGTGTCCCATTGTTGCCAGCCAGAAGACAGAGCCATTTAGCAGAGCTCTCTCTAGAATGTGGTTCTGATTCTGGCTTAGGTGGGGATAGAGCCTCTCTGGCCTCCTTAATCCTCTCTTATCAGCTATTATTACCTTAAATGTAAAAAATTACATGATACAGCACCTCAGAAATTTCCATCCAGGCTCTCCAAATAACACTGTAAAGACATTGCTTTGTCACCCCACAGGATTTTAAGTTCTCTCATAATTTCCTTCCATTTTTCAAGCCTGCAATGTGCATCCCAGGTAATGCTTCTCCCTTGTTTACATGACTTTAAAACATCTAGTTCACAGACCCTGCTGATGTTAAGATCATCATTCTTGATCCACATGATCTCAGAGTTGGCCAAGCTGATGACTCAATCTACCTGCTTCGAGAACAGTTCATCCTAAGTCACCTGAGCAAAGTAGGAATAATCCTCTCTTTTTCTCCCTCCCCCTCTCTACAGAACATAGAACTCAGTTCCCTCCAGCTCTGTAATTTCTGGGCAGACACACAAGTGAGCCCACACCTAATTCAGCCCTGCATTCAGACCCACCCCTTATATGTTATGGTAGCAAGAGTATATAGAGAAAGAGTTGGTGAGCCACCCTCCCCTTGAATTGCAGCTTTTGTCATCTCTCCTTGGCATGTAAAGTACTGCCTTGCATTCATGTGCTGCTCATGAGGGAGTAACCTGAGGCAGTCTGAGCGTAGGAAAATCTGTACATGTAGGAAAAGAAGTGGAGCTGCCTTCAGCAAGACAACCTTAGCTGACCCTCCTCCTTCCTTTACAGCTGGTGCTTCAGCTGGGATGGAGAAGAATGAGGGGACTGAGGCTCAGGCCAGATGTTGGCATCAGGCACACAGGAGTTGAACAGGTTTTCTCCATGCCTTTCTGCCAGTGCACATTAATCCTGAGCCACAGTGCCCTCTGTCATTCCAGCTCTTGATCCTTTCCCTTAATCCTTCTATTTATACCTTCTGAGCTGGAATCTCCTTTCCTATGTGCCAGTTTTACACCAGTATAAATTCATGGACGTCTCTGGGTTTGTTACTGGCTCACTCTCACCCATAAAAGAAGAGAATTAGACTTATCACTTCTAGATACCAAATGGAGTGTCCCCTATCCCCTGGTTCTGCAAATACTCCTTTTATTCCTATTTTTCTTCAGTCTGTTCCAACACATAGCAGCCTGCTGTTATTCTGGTGCTGTACTCCCAAAATGTACCCCATGATGCTGCTGCTGAAGCTGTGTCAGGGACAGTGCATACCTGCAACTTCCTCCATGCCAAGTCAGTCTGGGATAAACTCTTCCAGGGTTGTGTTCCTTGGCACCACCATCAGCCAGGAGATGTCTATCAGGAGCCTTTTATTTTTTTCACTGTCACCCCTCCACAGTCAGCCTGGCTAATGTAGACTGTCCTTAGAATTGTTTAGTGTTCCTCATAGTTCCATTGAGGAGAGCCAGTTAAGGATTTGGACCTTCCTGTTCTCCATACTGGCCAAATGGAGGAAAAGGCCAGGACTTGTCTTGCCTAGAGCTGAAATCTAAAGGCAGCATGATATGTTCTTAATAAAGCAGTGATTATATGAATCACAGTAGCAAAATGTTCTTGCAGAGCACAGGCCCCACTCCCTGACTTAAGCATCCAAGGGCAGCTGTCCATCATTCCAGAGGAGGGATTCGCCTTGGACAGGGGTTAGTGTATAGCCCCCTGTGTTACAGAGGAGTAGCTACAGTTCCAGAGTCTCTTTTAATGAAGATACTTGTGGCTGTTTATTGGACAAAAATAAATTCCAACTGGCCCATATAACAAACGAAACTCAACTACAAAAATGTAATGATATTTATTCAGCCAGCTGCCAGCAAACTCACATGCACTATGAGTCATTCCAGATGTGGATAAAAACAAAGTCTGTCTGTGAAAGTAAGTTTCCTGATCCCGAGGAGACTTGGTTTGGGAGAAGAGCTGAGCGCTGACTTCAGCTCTACTCAGAAGAATAGACTGGTTCTTCTGCAAAGGGGGAGGGGGAGACCAAAAGCCATTATTTATTCCTGAAAAGAAAGGAGCTGGGAAATAAAAAATCTACTATACAGCTAGACATACATATTTTAAAGAGAAGGATGCTTTGGAAGACTTTGGTGCTGCTGCTGTTCTATTACAGTGCTCATGCCACTGTGACCCACAGATGGAGCAGAGGTAAGATTTAAACCTGAAAAACTATTAAGGGAAAAAATTTGAGTTGTAGATTTGGTCTGAAATTATGTTGCATTATACATGTATATATATATATATGTATGTATGTGTATATATATACATACACAATTATACAATTTTTCCCTGCCTCTGGAATTTTTTTCTCCGTTAAACAGGTCAGCTAAAAATATATAGATAAATAGAAAAATGCACTTGAATAAGTGCAAAAAGGTAAAATTAAATTTGTATTCTATTATAATAAAAATATATAAAATATCCCAAGAACGAGAATTACATTCTTGCACTTTTTCCTTTCTCTCTTCTTTCTGATTTTTCTCCTGAATTTACAAAAAATATGGTATGAAACCTTAAAGTGAAAGCCTGTGCAGTCACAGCTGGCATAATTTGCTCTAGCAGGATGACACCTGGTAATAGTAAAGAAAAGAATGCCTAGATCGTGCAAGGTGCCTGGGAATGCCGCTACCCTGCCCTGGCAGAGAACAGATAACACAGAGAAAGTGACCTCATGTGTTATCAGGCTTTAGCTGCCAATGTGACAATACACAGCCGTGACATATGTGTATTCAGGTGTGTGACAGCAGCATATGGAATATTTGGGGACTATTGGATTGCACAGGAGATGCTTGCTTCAAAGCTAGTAATGATGCCCTTTCCCTTTTTTAGTTTTATTCTC
Organism: Corvus brachyrhynchos; assembly: GCF_000691975.1. Lineage (NCBI taxonomy): Eukaryota > Metazoa > Chordata > Aves > Passeriformes > Corvidae > Corvus > Corvus brachyrhynchos. The sequence continues at coordinate 2,393,197 of NW_008239139.1, read as the reverse complement.
TCCTCTGGTATTTGGCATGGGTTCAGTGGCTGCTGGAAGTGGAGGAAGGAAACACCTCCCAGAAGACTTATTTGGTTCTGATATTGAGATTCACAGACGTTTAAAGGAACTGCTAAAAGCTTAAAGGTCTGCTAAAAAACCAGAGCATTCAAATGCCTCCCTCCTTACTCCAGTCTCCCATGTCTTCCTCATCACAGCTGGTACCATTCTAGTCTGCCAGTTGGGTTTGGGCTTTGGTTTGTAGGAGAGGGAATGGTTGAGGGAATTAATGGAGAGCTACACAATCCTGCTCAGGCTGTATGGATGCTTATTTTTTCCTTACAGTGCTTAATTGTTCTTCACAGAAATCCCTGTTAGTGGGAGCTCACTGGCAGGGCATTCACCTGGGACTCACCAAGGCAGGTTCTTTCCACAAGTTTTTCTTCAGACTCTTGGCTGATATTGTACCTGCATGTGCCTTACTTTTCTCTTCTGGTATGAGACAGGAAACAACACCAATTTTCATCATAAGATCCTGTAATTCTGTAGGTAAGAATTTGTCATTCCAGGGATGACACAAAAATGTGAAAAAATCAGAACTAGATCTGATTTAAAAAAAAAAATATATATAGATATGATATATTAAAAAAAAAACCCACAAGCCCACCCTTTGGAATAATGATGTCACCTTGCCTAAGAAATGGAAAAAAAAATTAGAAAAGAAAAGGGAGTTCATTTTCATGGAATAATCACTATGCAATTTAAGGATGTTTTTCACTTTTGCTAACACACTTATTTTAATTAAACAACACCTCGACCCTAAAATGAATTAATGCAACTGTTAAAATCCAATTTTAATCAACATGAATATTTAAAGAAAAACATCAGAACTCTATTTTGCCTTTTGGGGAGGCAGGTTTTTTCAAGCTGGAAGCTCTAGCACTTGTTTTTGGAGACTTCAGAGGGAAGAGAAGATTCATTCCCTGTTGTGATAAGTTCAGTTGTCACAAACAGTGTGTGCAGACATTTTCTGAGGGGGAAACCAGATTTCTTTTCCACATCTGCTGGGACTATTCTGCTCTAAAGATGTTTTAGAGGCATGACTCCTTCAGCAATGACTACTTCAGTGAATCTCCACTCCCCTGAACTATGTGTCAGCCCAGCCAAATCTGCAGTATCTAGAGAGGGCCCAAACACTGTCTTAATTTTTAAATTTCTTAGAAACCTAAGATAAAATTGGAGAACTGAGAAATGACACATTCTTCTGCACACTCAGAGCTCTTCCCTCCCTCCACAAGTGACAACTGAGTCTTGTTTAGGTTAAACCTCAGTCATTTAAGTCTTATCCAAGTCCTGATCTGAGTTTTGCAGTGAAAAAGAAAGACAGATCAACATCTGGTCTGGTGGAAATGAAAGACAGATCTGTGTATCATCATGCTGACTTGTCATCCAGATTGTTTACAAAACAGTAGAGCAAAGACCTTGCTTTGATTGCCAGCAGTTGTTGTTTGTGATGGAAATGAGCAGTCGATATTGTATACAACAAGGTCTGGCTTTTACCATTTTTCCACTGAGAAGCACTGTGCAGCCTGGGAACCCCAACCCTTGTAACCAATCATTCAAGCTTTGGCTCAAGAAAACCTCAGGCATGAGAAAAGATGAACACACTTGTGCTGACTGGTGAGTGGGATCTCCAGACTGCCACCTCCCTTTTCCCTTTGCTTAGAAGCATCAATGAGTGGGGAAAAAAGAAATGCATTTCTGTCAGGAAAACAGCGTGCTTTATTTTTTCCTTTTTCTTTTTAAACTGCCTCAGCCCTTTGCATTAAAAATCTTACACAGACTCCTCAGCCTGCTTTGATTGAGTTGTGAACACTGGTCCAAAAATCACAGGCAAAGCTTGGTCTTTAGGATGGGTGTGTTTAGAATAATAAAGAAAAGATCCTGAGTGATGATGAAATAATTTTCTTGTCATCACCTCAAGTTTCCTGGAGCCTCTTGTAGGCTTAGCTGCATGGAATTACCCTCTCAGATTTTGTGAAGCTCCTGTCTAGGGAAAAAGCATAATGAAAAAAGGTAATTAAAAGTCTCTACTGACTAAGTATTATTCCCTGTGCAATGGCAGAGGTGAGGTCGTATAAATTCTTCTAGTTCCAAAGAAGAATTCCAGTTCCTAAGAAATGTTTCTTCTGAAGAAACCAAGGAAAAAATCCTGGGGTTTGACAACAAAAATAAGCAAAACACCTCCTCCATGCAGCTATGGCAACCAGAGACAGTGTCAGTGCTTGCCAGTTGCTTCCATCAAACTTCTTTGAGAAGTACCAATCCACTGGAGAGCAGAAGCGAGCCTTATGAGTATTACAAGAATTGTCTGTTCCCTGGGGAGAAACCCTAAGGCAATCCTTATTAGCACATCTCAGCTGGCTGGAGTTTATTTGCTGTAAAGGCTGCCTGATTCTAATAAATGGGACACACAAACAGTAGCATTCTTGCTGTGTGGTTACTCAGGGAGGAAAGATGCAGATTTCTTATGGCTGTGGCTTTTGGACAGTGCAGAAGCAGCTGCAAGGGTAAGTTCACCCCTCAGTGGAGGCTGGGAAAGGAGATGTTGAAAGACATAAAATAAAAAGGTAAAATGCTTTTCACCCATCAGGGAGAAAAGGATATATCAGCACCACAGAGGTTTCATGCTTTTGGGGACTTTTTGTGCTGTTCCTTCCAGACCTCAAAAGCAGCATTACAGTCCCATCCAGATCTATCCGGTCCGCGTGCCTTATTTTCTACCCAGTCTCTAATGGCTGGTGAAAGTCAAATGGTTGTTTGAGAGCACCAGGGGAAGAGTTTGCTCTCCTTAAAGGTTTTCTGCAGAAGGAATTGCTTGAACAAACAAAAGGTCCATCCTCCTTGATTTTCCCACAATATTGCAAACTCTTTTTTTTTTTTTTTTAATTTGCTCTAGGGTTGTGGTAGCTCAGTTTGTGAGTTTGATGGAGCAGCTGCTACCTGAGCAACTTTTGCCTGCTACTTCTGCTTGTGGGCTTAGCAGGAGTGGGCTGGCAGCTGTCCTGTGCCAGGAGAGGGAAGACTGTGTAGAAGAGAGCAAGAGACTGGTTGTTGCTGGAAAGCCAGCCAGCACTTTTGTAAGGAAGCAGTGTTTAATACATTCTAATCTCTGCACTCATTTGGTTGGAGGTGATCTCTGCTGTGTGTGCAAAGATTGAGTGCCCCAGCAATTAGAGCATGCCCTTCATCCCCACTCCTTTTCATCTTATTTCCCTGTCTTCCCTGCTGCATCTCATATTGCATCCTTACAGCCAGGCACTTCCTCCTTGAGCAGCTTCTGAGGTTCCACCACCGACAGTAACCCTTGTTGGACATTTTTGGCTTGGAGAGCATGAGCCAAGGGAATGTGGCCTGAACACAGGCTGTAATTGCAACACAAATGGTCAAACACATACACATTTATGTACCCAGTTCTCCTTCAGTAAACCAGGTTATGGTCTGGGTCATTTGATACGTGACAAGGTTTCCAGAGATCTGGTCCAAGTGTAAAAAGAAGTTACATCATCTGGACCAGCTACCAGAAATTTTTAAATGGTAACATCTATCCAACTTCCTTTAAATTCTATAAAGACATTGTTATCCAATTCTTAAAATGTGCAGTGTAAATGAAAGATGTGAAATGAAAGCTATGAAACAGCACCAGCTCTGTCTAAGCCTGCCTGCATAAAGAACATTACTTCTTGTGAGAAAAATGCAATATTTCCCTTTTCTCTGGCTCTCATGTGATCACTTGGAAAACTGCCTCAATTGCCCCAACTTCCCTGCTTGTTGGGCCCATTCCAATGACCTCACTGGAGCTGCAAAAGGTGTGATCAATCTGCTGCAAAAGTTTTTCCCACCTGCCTGAGTCTGTTCCATGAGTCTGCCCAGTTCCTGGGAATGCAGGTTTGTGGGCTGGAGTCCCCTGACACAAATTATTTCTGCACCAAATATTGCAACTCTATCTGTAAGGAGATGAAGGCACTTCCAGAAGAAGGTCGGGAAAGGGATTCCTTATTAGTACAGATGCAAAGGTAACTGGAATACCACAGTCTCTGAATGGATTTTAACCATGGTAGGATAAATATCCAATAGGGTAGGGCTGTGATTGTAATCAAAATCCATTCTAGCATGTCCTGATTCTCCAAATGCTCCTTTAGGCCCAGACTTAATTAATTTAACCTGCATGGAGTATGATCCCTGAATCAGAATTCACAGTGGCTGCCTGAACCTGAAAGACATGCAAAGGATTCTTATTAAAAAAAAAAAAAAATCAAGGCTTCTAATCTTTTCTAGGGCAATGATGCTAAACTGTGGTGAGATCAGAGGGAAGATAGATTATGGAAGTTTCCACATTTTATTTTAAATCACAGATGGATTTTGTACTCTGTGAAAGCAGTCATGCTGTTAGGAAGGAAGGATCTAAGTGATTCTGAGACTTCATTCACCACAGGAAGCAGCCAAAAAATGGCTAAATCTTACTGCTCACACAGCTATAGAGTTAAAAAGACAGAGAAACTAGACAATTTTGAGGAAACCTGAGTAAACAACAAGAGGAAGACGCATGAAGTAAAGCTGTTTTCTCTTTGATATGTGCTGACTAAATGAGAACTGTTTGCTTGAAAATGGCACCTGTAGAATCTTTCTGGTGATGCCAGTTCCATCCCAGTACTGAGGACTGGCAAGTCAGTAAGGTATTTGCTGTCACTTTGGTCATCTTTTTCATAATTCCTGCAGGCTGTAGTGTCACATCTATTTGCCTCCGTTCCAGGTATGGAACTGTCCTGGGATCTGGATCAGTTTGCACAAAGGTCCTCCTGTCCCAGCCAGAGTTCATCTGGGAAGCACCTCCTGCCCTTTAAGTGTCTCTTTCCACTTTCACCTGGAAATAGCTCCCTTTACCCCCCTCTAACCACCATCTCACTGCTCCTAGTGCCTGTTGATCAGCCAGTGTTCTCTTCCATAGGTGAAGCAGCTCTGTGATGAATGAAATAAACTCATGTAAAACACTGTGAGTCCCCCCCTGGTTACCTTATACTCAACTGTTGGGCCCAGAGACCTCAATGGTACCTGGCATTATGCAAACACACAGCATAAAAAATAATCTGTCCTTCTCCAGAGAACTTTCAGTGTAATTAAGGAGAGGAAATATTAGCATCCTTTTTCATCATGAGGTACAGAGTCATTAAATCCCTTACCCCAAATCTCTTCAGGATGACTGTGTGAGTGTAGTCCTGTGCATTGTTAATAGCTGTGATTTATTTATTTATTTATTTTTAATTCTGTTTCTGAAGCATAAAGTGCTTTTCTCGTTTTCTCGGGGTAGATCACACCA
>NW_008239139.1:2383511-2387742 GCF_000691975.1 Corvus brachyrhynchos | reverse complement strand
AGGAGTGTAATGGCTTCTCACGCAGAAAGAAATCCCGTCAGAGGCACTGAATAGTACAATCTAATTAAAAGGGAAGTCAGCAGGCCTTAATGAACATCATCAGGCTGCAGAGGCTCTGATTATTCGGACAGTGACATGCAAGATGTAAATTGCTGAGGTGAAGAGCTGAGTGGGGCAGCAATTCACTTCGCACGCAGTGCTTGTGCCTGGGTTCAAGGCAAGGCAGGACCCACAGGGTCCTGGTGCTGGACCCTGGCGGTGCTGGACCCACAGGGCAGGACCCTGGGTGCTGGAGGACAAATTGGAGATTGCCTGTAGGCACAGCCAGGGCTCTGTGAATCTCCCTGCACCCCGGTGGTTCTGCCGAGGGGAGCTGAGTCCGTCCAAGATGCAGAGAAGCCAGCTGGGTACATGGACCTGGCTGCAGCAAAACAGGGAGCTGTGCCAGTCTCTTGGCTTGAAGGGGGCAAAGCAGCCTGCCCCTGCTTTAACTTTAAAAGCACTTAAATGTGCAAACCAGCACAACAAAAGTCAGCAATAGTTTTTCTGCTCTCAGGAGTGAGGCCACAATTCGTTATCTTGAATCTGGTTTCCTATAGTAACTTGATTTTTAAAATCTTCCAGCCTGAATGAGTTATTTGTTGTTTTACAGCAAAATGGCACTGGCATGGGTGAAGGTGATGCAGGTCAGCTGTACAGAGAGCTGGTGCTGGGAAGCAGAGGGGGAAATGTATCAAAGCATCATTAAAAGGAAAAAAAAGGCAACTTGAAAATAAGCTGCAAATGACACTTGTTTTTTAACACAAACAAAAAACCCCAAGGGACTGTCATCTGTGAGATATTCTCTCTCACTGGAAGGAAAGAAAGTCAAGAAAGGGATCCTGTATGTCTCTATTGTCCCTGTGTCTCTCATTGCACCCAAATCCTGTTTAATTTGGCTGTTGCTATGGCACTTTATGATATATCCCCTACAGCATACTTGCTCATTCAGAGACATTAAACCAGCCCAGCTCTGCACCACAAGCTGTTGTGTTTCCATGCTTACTCAGTGACCAAGCCTCAGCCAGTAACCCATTTTACCCTCCCTGAGATGCTCCAGGGTGCAGCAATAACCTGTCTCCACTTCTGCTACCACAGTGCTTGTGAGAGCACAAGCTCAGTGCTGGACTGGAGGCTGAGAATGTGAGGAGGAGAGAAGCAAAGTTAAATAAGCTCCACTACTCCCAATTTCCACAAACATTCCTTTCCTCTGGTGAAAGCATATGTGAGGCCTTTCCTGGCCCACTTTGCTGGTTAGGTTTGGCAAGCCCCCAGTTCCCCTGAGAGCAGCCTGCATACCACTCATCCTCTGGAAATTCCTCCCTAGCCACAGGGAAACAGGTCACCAGCCAGGAGCCTGACTCCAAACCACTGAGTCTCTCTCTCTGCTCAGGAGGAGCCAGGTGGGTAGCTGGAAAAAGATGCTGAGAAAGGGAAAAATAAGATGTTCAGTGCTCAGAGGTTATTTGGGAGGAAATGGGACAGTGGAAGGAAAATGCTGTGCTCCAGTCTCATGTTGGAGACCCAAATTCACAAGGTCTTCTGTGACACCTGCCTGGCCCCCTCACCCCCTGGCACAGCACAGGGGAAGCAGAACACTTCAGATAGGTTTTGCCTAATTGTGAAGAGAGTAAACTGCACTGGGCTGGATGTGGATATCTGCTGCAAGCCAGAATATCAGGATTTAATCATCTCCATCCATTTGGCAGGTGGTGATATGCCACAAAAGGACTTGATGCTTCTAAACTCTTCTCTGTCTTGGGAAGAGTAGAGACTTTCCAATCTGGCAGGGGTAATTTGAGCCACAAAGAGGGAGACAGAGACAAAGGCAAAGGACAGATATACTGAGAAACAATAGGGGAAAAAGCTGGAGGTAAAAATGAAAGTGGTCTGAAGGAGAGGAAAAACAAAGATAAAGGAAAGGTGCAGAGAGAGAGAAAATGTATAAATATGGATGGGAAATAGTAATGTGCCCATCCAGTCAAGATTAGAGTAGCACTGTCTCCCTTGTCAGCGTGGTATGCATCCCCCTTTGAACCCACACTTCAGCAGATGTCCATCTGTTACAGCTGGTCTTCATCTTACCCATCTGCCTCTCAGGCTCCTGGAATGGTTGCTCTTCTTTGGAGCTCGCACTGCCTTTTTCTCATGTAAGCAGGACTCAAGTTTACTCCTAGTCCCCAACAGCCTCTCATCCTACCAGGATGTTGAGAGCTTCTAATCTGGGCAATTGACCTCTAGTCACAGTATAAAAATGAAAGTTACTGCTACTGAATCATCAGTGTGTCAGGATATCTTCACTCTTTTAACCCCTCCCTTTGATCTTCTAAACTGCGTAGGTATGCAGAAAGACTCTTGCCACTGCCCAAGAAACAGCCCATTTTATTCCACAGAAGTTGCAAGAAACTTGCAGTTTTACAGGACTATGGAGCTACAGCATTTCCCATTAACATCAGTCATAAGAAACAGAGCCACAGCTGCCCAAGTACCTGTATCTCCCTATCAGTCCCTGGAGGAATGGATCAGGTTTTGAAAGCCCTCAGTTTCCTCCTTGGTTTTCATAATGCTCACAGCCATTACATTACTTTTTTGTTTATGCTTGGCTCTAAAGAAACACAAAGTGTTTATTGAATTTATTTATTAAGCACAGATTTTATATCTCAAGGAACTGTTCATGTCTTAAGCCCCCTTTTAAAATAAAAGAAATTTAAAACATGCTTCATTTTTTATTTACTGTAATTATTCATGGCTTGGCACTGAACAAACTCCATTTCCAGTTAAACACTACTCATGGACCTCCTAATATAGTACAGCATGTGTTGAATGAAACCATCCATTTTTCATAGTTGCAGCAACTTCTGTTTTCCTGGATTACCCTGCCAATTTGGCAGAAGGTTTTGGAAGGTAATAGCCTAATGATAAAAATGTATGCACTACTTGTTCTGTTGCTTTCTACTGCCAGTTTTTTTAATAAACAGAACTAAGTACTTGACTTGTACTTAGCAAACATAAAGCTCAGTTGGGTCCTTACAAAGAAATTAGGATAAAAAAGCATCCAAACATTTCTCCACACTCGGCTGTCCCTAGCAGGAATCGGATACAATGAGCAAAAATCAGATCTATCAGCCCCAGATAGGCCCAAGTGGCAGGGGGCACTGTGTGGCTGCCTTCTTGGGCTCTCCAGAAGAAGGAGGATGGTGATGTGGCCCTGTTGACACACAGCACGTCTGGGAAAAGCCAGGGTGAAATGAATGGGCAGCACAGTGTCCGATCTCTCCCTAAAACTATCCTACTGTGCTGAGGGAAGACTGCAGGCACTTGGCTGGGGCCTGGGCAATGCTGCATATTAAGGATGGAGGGAATCCTGCAGGAAGGCAGAGAGGGGGATGGAGATGTTTAGCAATGGGGCTGAGGAAGATGGGGCAGTCACACAGACTGGTGAGTAGTGTTCCTGTGGTGCTGTATTTTGCATGTTCACAGCAGGGGAGTGCTGTGGGCTTCAGCTGATGAAGTCTGGTTTTGAAGAATCTGCCTGGTAAATACCTGAGTGTTAGGGATACCATAACAAATTGTATTTCCCTAGAAAGACACTCCTTTTCTAGCCAGAAGCTGCTGGACACTTGCTGGGAATTTCTGGATACCCTTCAAACCCTGAATGACTAACTGCATGTGCCATAGCCCATCAATCCGTCATGTACCCCGTCATGTCAGCCCCACTCCCTGTGAGTGCTGCTCACAGCCAGTGTGGTCCAGCCAGAGTGAATGCCAGAGCTGAACAACATATGCACTTAGATCCTCCAAAGGAACAGAGAGGGCCTCTGAAGTAAAATATCACCATCAAGGCAAAGAGCTCCGTTTCTACTTGCACAAATTTTGCAGTGTAACCAACTCGTCACGAGTCTTAAATACTTTATACCCTCCCTTTCTATTTTCTTGATCAAAGATGGAAAAGTGTGTCATGCCCAGCTGGTTTTCACACCCATCTATGATGTTCCCCCAGGAGCTTTTCCCTCCTGGTCGAATTCATGCAAGAATTCCTACCAAGATGCGTTCCTGCATTCCTACCAAGATGCAAGCTGTCAGAGAAGCAGGTGTATCCTCCCTGATGCCTCTGCACATGAATGCTGCTGGACCCAAGGCTGGACCTCAACACCCACTGGATATCTGCCCACTGGGGTGGGGAAGAGTGCGC
>NW_008239139.1:2372849-2383486 GCF_000691975.1 Corvus brachyrhynchos | reverse complement strand
AAAGAGTGCCAGTGCTTCTCATTGCAATTCCAGCTGAGAGCAACTGCTGGAACATACTGTGGATTACTGAGCTGTTCTCAAAGCCCAATGCACTTCCCTATGGGTGCTTCTGCTGACAAATTAATGCATGTATTATTTAGGCAAAGTTATAAATCACCTTCTGAGCGTTCCTTTCACAACAAATTGGCGTGCTCGTGGCAGCCTGTCTCTGGAACCCCATGCAATGGTTAACAGCTACTAATCCAAGGAGCTCAGCCATGACAAGCTAGTTTTCATTCTGCTTCATCCATCCTTAATCCTCAGCACTCAGAGGTCAAAGCAGAACTTAAAGATTATTTGGGCTATCATTTGGAATTATAAATAGGGAGACAAGTAGCCCCTGCCTTATTTTATGGCCATACTAAATGTCGATCTACCCCTACAAATGACTAGTGTGTTCCAGTACCTCAGACAATGACTACCCCAGCTTGACAAAAGGAGATCATATGAAGATGATATAAGATGGGTATCAATCACATACTCATAACCAGGTGATGTCTATAAGCTTACCTGGGAGAACGCCACCAGATCTGCCATGCAGATATATCACATGCTGGAGTCCAGCTTTGGCAAGGAGTGATTCTGTAGGCCAAAGCAACAGACAGAAAGCTGACAAGAAGATTTTTATCTAGCAGGCTGTAACTCACATGCCAGCAAAACCTTTCTAAGTAAGCTCATTTCAATATGAAAGCTTCAGAGTCTCTGAACTAGTAAGAGGAAAGCCCAAACAACAGGATGAGATTTATGATGAGCATCACAGCATATTACCTGAAGTGCTTCTCCACAGTACTAATGCCTTCCCTCACAGTCCTCACACAGAGTTAAACCAAAGAACCAACTCCCAGCTGGTTTCTGTCAGCAGCATGCTAGAGGATTTCACTGGAAATCAGGCCTTCCGCCCTTTCTCTAAATTTGTTCATCTTAAATTTAGAACATTAGGTCATTTTTTCCTTAAATATTTACTTACATTATTTTCCCACAAGCCAAAATCTATTTTACAAGTTCAGCTCAAATGGCTGCAGAAGAGGGTGCATGTTAAGGAACAAGAGCACTGAGTCAAATACATGTGACAAATTGGCAGGGTCCTCTTGGGCTGGGAGCCACTGGGAGATGGCACATGTAGGGGTAGGAAGTGCAGCAGTGAAAGAGGTTGAGTTCTGAATTTCCATCAACTTCAGGCACAGCTGTCGGCATTTTGTGCCTTTCAGGTCTCTCTCCTCAGAAAACAGGATATTTGGGTTATTCTGTTGGCTGTAAGATTTCTGTAACCCTGACTCTACCTTTCTTGTCTTCTCTGTGATCCCAAGTATGTCTTTCACAGCACAGGGTTCTCTGTGACCTGGCTGCCAGCAGAGCAGCATCACAGGGCTTGTGGTGCCAGTTCAGGTCATCTGAGGATCTCACCCACAGTGCCCAGCAGCCTTTAACAATTTGCAGCATTCCAGGTTTTGCCAAGACTTTCTGTATTTAATGGTGAATCCAGTTGTACGTCAGTCTCAGCTTTATTTCAGCAGATTGTGAAACCTGAAAGATCTAGAAACAGCCAGGTTTTAGGAGAGTATGAAATAACAGTGAAGACTGGAAAAATGTCAGCTTTGTAAAATGGAAATCCCATATGTGTGTTTGTGAAAGGGAGATGCAGCTATAAGCACAATCCATTTTACATTCATCCTTTCTATTTCTTTGCTATGTTTATGGCAATATCACAAAGACTGTCTTGGCCCAACGTTGCATCTGCACACATTGAAATCCACTGATTAGATTTAGTGGAGAATTATATTTAAGCTCCATTAATATTGTAATTTTATTTCCACACGGATGCAGACATTAACATAACAGGGCCCAGACATGCATGCAGGTGTGTACTTGACAGAACAGATGTCTTCCCGTGCCGATCCTCACTCACCTCTCCAGGAGAAACACGTTTCCCTTGACTCTCACCCAGGGATACAGCCCAGCTCTCCATCCTTCATGGTTTGCTCAGGTGGCAAAGCAGCTGTACCAGGCCAGTTCAGAGACAAACCCAAATCCATCTTCAGGTCTGAGTCCCTTTCTCAGACTCCTTATCTTTATCAACACTACTATAAATCACACAATGATTTGAAAAGGCACTGCCTCCAAAAATAACACATTTCTTACAAAAAGGACCCAGTATCCCCATTCTTTTTGTTTACTGGGCAAGGCTGATTTATACTCTTTCTCATCCAGCACATATTCATGTCATTAAGAAAACCACAGCAGGTGCACTGACATTTGGAGCTCAATGAACAGCTGGAAAGGCAGCTGGAGTTTCCCTGCTTTTGAAGAACAAGTGAAATCCCAGAGCAGAGGAAGCAGAAAACTGGTATTTTTGTATTCACTTCCTAACAATTTATTTCAATTTGGATGAGGATCTGAAGGAAAAGGGAAGACATTTCTGATTGTTTCTAGTTGGAGGGAGAAGAAATGATCAATCTAATGTTTATTCCTCCTCAGTTTTGAGCTGTGATATTCATACTTAGTGAGTATGAGGAATACCTTGTTGTTTCATGTGAGTGAGTAGTTCATACACGAATAAAATAATAATAGTTGTTAATCAGATCAGAGACTGCTCCTAGACCCACTGTCAGACACTTGAATTTATTTGCCAGTTGAAACCATTCATAGATGGCTTAAGTGAATAATTCCAGGGTCCCCAGCATTTCTGAGCTGTCATGTGATAATGAAATAAAATTCCATACTACTCTCTGCTAGGTCTGTAGTTCAAACTGGACCTTTAATTCCTTCCTCTTCATCCAGTCTGAGAATAAATTTTACATATTCTTTCTGCCAGTTGAATTTCCTCTGTCAAAAGCTCAGTGGGGTGTAAGCATAGAAGGGGAAGAACTATTTGGCAGCTAATGATCCTGCAGCCAACCCTCACCTCTAGCAAGAGCAGTGACTACCCTTGTTGAGGTGGTCATCAACAAAGCAGTGATCTTATTCATGTGGTGGTAAGATCAAGGGTATGAAGGCATGAGGAAGGGCTTCTGCTTTTCCTCCCAGGCCTGATGTCCATCCTTAAGTCATCTGAGGACTTGAATCATCACCAGATACACTAAGAACAGTCAGAGAACAACTGCACTGGGAGTTTCTCACACGTAGAAATGCTGCTGGCATAGCAGATGTGTTGTGAAGTGAGGCAGCTAAAATCTACCACTGTTTTTTTTTTTTTTTGTTTGCTTTCCCCCTTCATTCACGACCAGGCAGATTCCTGGCTTAGCTCCCTGTTTGGCCACACAAAGTGGTGTTGGTGTCAGCACAAAGGGAAGGAGGGAGTGCCGGGCAGGAGAGCCGGGCTGCCCCTTGCAGCTACAGCTCCATTAGGTCAGACTCAGCACAGCCCTCGCCAAGCAGCCACCTTGTCTGCCAAGACACAAAGGAAGCCCAGCCGTTCTTCACTACTGAATGAATACCTTTTCTCTGTGCCCAGTGACTCAGCTGTGAGGAAATACATGCCTGGGACATGGTGCAAGGCTTGAGCCCACCGCTTTGGGTTCTGTGATGTTAGTATGAAAAGGCAGAGAACTGGTGACAGTGATGTGGTGTTGAAGGGCTTTCCTTTCAGAGCAGCAGTAGCACCATGCAGGAAGCCCTGGGAGCTGCTATAGTTCTGCCTTTTCCTATGAAGCAGAGCTCTGATTTCCCTTGCTCTCTCTCCATTGCTCAGCAGCAGAGGCAGCTGCTTCACTCTGCTCCTCGGGTGCTTCCCCACTGCTCAGCACCAAAACACAAACACATAGCTGTTTTGATTCCTCCCTTCCCTCACTCACTCCCTTCTCTGCTGCCTCCTGGGAGAAATGGAAGTAGATTGGAATTTTGTTATATCCCTTCACTTGTTGATTTGTAAGAATCAATTTCAAATATGTTTAATTAAGACTGCTTGATGTCTTTTCCTTGGATAAGGGCCATGTGAGCAATGCAGATAGGGAAGGAGAGGTGGCTCTGCAATGAAGACAGGAATATAAAGTACTGGTCCATTTCCCAAGTCTGCCTGAAATTAACTGTGCTACCACAATTATTTATTGGCTATGTGTTAAACCTGTGGAGCAGGGTTGATATTTCTTTTCTTTGTTGCTGCCCTTCTCTTATACAGTTTTTGCCATAGCCTACTCCCAGTCTGTGGTAATATGACAGCAAACTGAAAGATAAGATAGTATATTCTACTTCTTCTTTCCTTCAGTTTCTCTGTGTGTATTTTTTCTCTTCACACCTTCTGCAGCGACTTTACTCCAGCATAATAAAGGCCTCTTCTGGCTGACTGCAATGTTTTTTTATGAGCATAAATAATTCCAGGTGGGGACCCCCTCCTTATCACACCAAGGGAAGAATAAATAACACAGTATACATTTTCAGGCTGGGAATAGGTGAAAATGCTGCATAATGGAAATTCCATATGAGAGAATAAATTCTCAGACCATTTTAGCTGGTTGGTGCTAGTGATGTCTTTGAAACCATTTCACTTAAGTCATAAATGTAAATATCTTCCACCTCTCACAAACACAGGCTCAGCTGAACCATTTTCTTCTCTAGCAATATACATTCCTGCAAGCATAATGGCTTTTTGGTCTTTCTAATACACCTTTACATTTCTTACTTGTGCCTAGTAGCTAGACAGGCTATTACCACTCTAGTTTTTTGTATGGAAACTCTGTTGCACATTAATCTAACCTCACACATCTCAGGTCATTTATGAAGTGCACAAGTTTATGTGGGAATGGGTTCTGTTTTATGCAGCTGAGACACCCTTTCAGAATGTGTTTGTTCCTTAAAAAGGAGATAAATTAGTAAAAACTAACTTACTTTGAAAAAAGCTGGTTATGTGTTGCACTACAGAACTGAATATCTGCTATTAATTTTAAGTGTTTTAAACTGATTTTTTTCTAAGAACAGTATTGCCTGTTGCAAACTCTTGTGGGGTGATCTACTTCTTACATCCTTATTGACAAAACTTTTTGAGACAAAGCTTTTCTTTTCCTTTAACCATTTTTTTAAAGTAACTAAAGATAATGATAATGTCCACTCCCGCTTTTAGTCAACAGTCAGGAATTAAGTTTAGCCTTAGGAGCTAAAAAAGCAAGGATATGAACTGAGAGTAAAAAGAGGCAAATTCTCTCAGTAGCTGCTTTTCAACATGTGCTAATTCATGTTGTTTTGTAATTAAAATGTTTTCTCCATCTTGCTGCTGTGTTCTCCTAAGGGACATTGTGATTTAATCTCCCAGTAATGCACTGCACTTGTTGTCATGGAAGCTACTTGTGTGAATAACTGCAAATCCAGGCACAAGTTTCGGATGCTAGGCTATAGCACTGCAGCATTTTTCTCGTCTTTCTAGGATTTTGTGTGTTTTCCTTATTTTATTCCTCTTATTCTTCCTCTGGCTCCCCACTCTTTCAATTTCTCCTGCGCTAGGACAAAGTGTTCAATCATTTCTAATATTGCAGTTTTGATATAAAAGAGCCAAAAGTCAGGAAATGTAGCCAAAGCTCATGTTCTGCCCTGTGTACAGCTGCAGGCCCAGGACAGTACAAACACCTTGCAGATGGTGAAGATGCATCCTTCTGGGGATGAGCCAAGGGCAGGACAAGGAGTAAAATGCATAAAACACATTACTCCTTTAATAATACTGCCCTTTTTGTGGTTTACATTACCACTTTCACTGCCCAACACACCTCTCATAGGTCAATATCCCCCCACCCTGGAGTAAATGATGCTTTTGGCACCACTGCAGAATGGTAAAGACACGTTTTTCAAAGGGTATTTCCAAGTTAGCCTGAGGCAGCAAATAGGGAATAGTGAATTGTTACTCCAGCAATGAGGTAACTCAGCTTGAACTCACCAAAGCATCATTTGACAGAAATAAAACTCTTCATGTATAAAAGATACTTCTGGTCTGTGTGCAAGCCCTCAGAAGTAAGGTTATCAAAGAGAACCATGAAACAAAAGCTTTTTTCAAGTGTTTGCAACCTTTGACACTCATGTCCTCTTCTCTTCTGCACAGCATGGTCATGGAGAGCTCAAACCACTGCTTCCCATAAAGAGTTATAGACACAGAATGGGTTGGAAGGGACCACAGTGGATCACCTGGTCCCACCTCCCTGTTCAAGCAGGGTCATCCCAGAGGGAGACTCCGCAACCCCTCTGGACAATCTGTTCCAGTGTGCAGTCACCCACACAATAAAGAATCCTCTTGTGAGCATTTCAGGCATTTGCCCTAAAATCCAAAACAACAGCTTCTAGAAACTGCAACAAAATAGATTCAGGCAGCCCGGACCACTCATCATTTTTGCATATTGTTAATTCTAATGGCTACTGTTTCTGCCTATACAGTCACTTTGTGGACAGTGCTGAGTTTGCTTTCTTTGGCAAAAACTTTCATCCACCTTGAAGAATCAAATCCTTCTTGTTCCTCTGCTCCTCCATAAAAGGGGTCCTACTGAAGCAATGAGATAACTCTTTTTCATGCCTCTGACGGCAATCAAAATAATTCCTTTGAGTCATAACCCCAATTAAACTGTTCATGTCCTAGAGCCCTGGGGAGCTGTACTTGCTTTGGAGCAATGGTCCGTACAGGGGCCAAATTGTGCTTCATACCTTTTCATAGGGGAAGAAAAGGGCATTGATGATGCACAGATAACTGAGAACTCCTGCAGCTATGCTCTGTACTTATTGAGCAAACACATCACAGGAAGCAACTGGGAAATCACGAGCAGATGCATGAACTGGAAAGCAAAACTAAATATCTGTACCCTCACCAATGAAACTGCAGGGAAAACCTGGGAGAGGATCACAAATATTTACCACATGGCTAATGAAGTGCAGAAGATTCTGGCAGAGTTCTTAAGAGAGATGAAAACATCTATAAAATGAGGCTATTTTCAGCCTCAAATGTGATGTTATGTTTAAACCATAAAGATGCATGAGCTAAATGGTTAGAAGCAGGTCAATGGGTTGGCAAATATGGCTTTCTTTTTGTTTAAGAACGTGGGTAGCCTTGAAGGAGAGTGGAATTGAGTCAACAGAGCCATAGGAGATGGGATGGGCTCCTGCTGCAAGCAGTGCAGAGAAGAGGGGTTTTTGCACCAAGTTTGACAGGCATTTTAGCAGGAGATGTGTGGGCTGCCTGAAATCTTCAGGCAGAGGCAGTGGTGCACTCCAGGGCACAGGATGAGGCCGTGCAGGGCCAGGCAGTGAGGCTCACAGGGGGTGGCTGTGCTCAGACATGCTGCTCTCTCTGATCCACCGCCAGCCCTGAGCCCTGACTGGGCAGCAAGGCAGAACTCCCAAGGCCCCACTGGAGAAGGAGATTTGAAGATTTGGGTATTTGGAAGAGGATGAGCGTGGCAGTACAAAGATATATAATAGAAAATGTTTTCAGTAAGGGTAATGAAAACCTTGTGTTTCCTAACTTGTCTCCCCGAATAATAAGCTTTTTGTTACGTGACTGATCAGCCCTTACGACAGAAACACCCTTATCTACACTGGAGATGTCTTAACACACTTGTAAGAGAAATAAAAACAATGAATTGATAGGAGACTCTCCACCAACTTCAGAGATCCCTGGGCTGGGCTATCTCTCTCAATACTAATTGGGGATCTCTGCTGCTTAGATGTTCATGGCTACTGCCATTGAAATGAATTGGCTGCAACATCAGCATAAAGTGATGCACATCACCTTGCATCTTCAATTGCTTGACAGCTCTACAGAGAAGTCCCTTGGGAAAGAAATTAGTGAAGAGTTCTAAACTCTTCTACTGTTCTTTATGTCCCCAGACAACTCATGTCAGAGATGGAAGTAAATGCAGGAAGAAGTAAAAGTCAGCAAAAAAGTTTCAAGTGGAATTTGCAATCACTAAATGCAGAAACTGACTGAGAATCTTTCTATATCTCAGCTATTGTGCTTAACTGACACGTGTGTTAAGTCAGTACAATGAAAATCAGAGTGCTTGCTCTAAATGCTCATACAGACTTGGAGGAACTCATGAATTCATGGAGAGGACTGTGGAAGAAGTGATGATGGAAGGATTTGACTACTGAGCAGGAAGAAAGAGAAAGGGAAGGACTGAATAAAATGCAGATCAGGAAAATCAGATAACCATGACAAATACAAATGAGCTCTGAAAGACTTTCTGAGTAGAATCCCTAAGAGCTGTAACAGACTTTAATATGTTTTGGGAATGAGATAATGAGACGAGGGAGTCAGTGCTGCGGGGGCTGGCATGCCTCTGATATGCATAAAAAGCCCCTTCTCAGGACAGAGCAGCCCAAACCCTTGTCCCTTTGAATCTGCTAACCTAAGCCATGTTATCCTGGGAAGAGCAGGATAGTCAAACCCTGCTTCTTTCTGAGGTATGACCTGTGACTCAGCAAGTGGGCCAGTACTGAATCAATACCATGGCATTCATTTTTGTGTGAGTCCTTAGCTGAGGCTTTTCTGGGTGAGTGGTGTTGGGCTGAAGCTGGTGACTCCCAGCTCAGCTCCACGGTGGGAATCTGTGCTCGGATTGAAAGTTGAAAGCGATCAGTGTGATGACAAGAAGAATGACATCACTGAAGCAAGATGCCACAGACACTTTTCCCGTGGCTCAAGGGGATATTTGAGATGTAAACCATCTGCATATGTAGAGGTACTCCGTGCTCTGAGGCTGTTTTCACCAAAAGGGCATCTAAAAGAGATAAAAATGAATAGTCATCATTCTGGACTGGATTTCTGCCAGCTGCTTAGTAATTAGAGTTTTAATTGCCCCGTAATAAAAGTTTTAATTACTCAGCAATTAGTGCTTGAAGTTTCAAGTGCTTCACATGCACTCAATTGCATTCTGGAATTGTCAAGAGCAAAAAATGGAGTAGCTCCAGTGTGCCTCAGCAAAGCTCTGAGCAAGAGAGGGAAACATCAGGGATGGAGCAGCAGCAGCAGACAGGCACAGCTCCAATGCCAGTGGTCAGCCAGGCAAACACTCTCCCACAGCAGACCCTGCAGGCAGCTTGGGATCTCTCCCAAACTCCCTCCTCCTCTGCTGGGCCAGGCAAGCTGCTCAGGTGCTAAAGGCATGGTGCTGGGCTGGGGGAAGGCTGCTGCAGAGACCAAACCCTTTTCAACATCTCTGTTCTTTGCCTCAGTGCATTCCCTCCTTTAGGCTTTTAGTCACACACCCAGAAAGCACTATCCCGTCATTTTAAACATCTTGATCTAAACTCACATGGGTGGGATAAGAGGCAGCCAGCTCTGGAGGTATCTTATCAAAATGCCATACTCATGCTATCTACTGTATCTATCTCCAGTAGGTTTACTGCAATTCAACAAAATATTTTACCTATTCCTTAGCTAATTTAAGGCCAAAATACCCTTTGTTGTGTCAAGTATGAATTGCTTCATACCTAGCATTATCCTGATTCATTTCCATATGCTGGATAATAAAGGTCCTGAGGGTCTGGTTTCTCTCTTCTTGATTTACTAGAATTTAAATATCATTAACAAGCCGAACTATAACAAAGCCAACAGTTGCCAATGGTGCAGCAAACAGGGCTGCATTTAGGGTACAGAGCCTGGAAGAAACTGCATATTTATGATCTGCTTGGGTAACCAAAGAGGCAAATTGTCTGACGAACCATGTAGTCAGAGAGTAGGGAAAACTTTTCCATAAAATAATTACAGTTGCTCCAGCTTTTTTTTTTAATGCCCAGAAGAGAGAGCTTTAAATGATGTTCAGGTTTTTTACAGGCAGCATGCAAAGTCCATCACAAGAACTTTGGCAAAACTAGACAAAATGGATTTAGTAAAAATGCTTCATGGGAAAAAAATTCTGGTAGAGGAAGGGTGGGATGAAACTTTTCAGAAATTCAAAGTTAGCTTCATGTTCTATTAGATATTACTCATAATTCTAAAAAATCTTAATTTTGACAGGGGAATCATAATGTCTTTCAAAATGTGGGGCATTTGTTTCCTTTTTTTCTTAGACTGGTTTCCAAGTTTATCTATTGGTAAACAGAGCTAAAGTTGAGAAATGAAGTTTACTGGAAACATACCAATAGTCACATAAGCACAGATTAAAAAAAACAGCTCTTCCTATTCCTAAATATTTGAAATAAAATCCAACAAATTCAAATTATGATTACCCAAACATCAAAATCTAAATAATATACAAATAATAATATACAACTAAAACACAAAACAGAATTTTTCCTTTCTGCTCTGAAAGTAATTTAGACCTTTGAAAAGTACATGGATGGTTAGTAACTTGGTTAATAACTCAAAGCATTTAGGTCTTCTCTAAAGCAGCATCAGATGTTTTCTATACTCCGGACTGTCCAGGTCACTGATTCCACAAATGCTCTACTCCACTGGGGTGCTAAGTTCAGGGACTGTACATATGTTTTCTGTCTCATTTCCCTGACACAAAGTCTGTAGTGCACTTCACAGTGGTGAGCCAATACCTGATCATAGCAGGCTCTGTTTTTTCCAGTTATTACACTGCAAAGTATTAAAGGCACAGTAAGCTGGGATTCACCTCACTGGATGTAGCTGTCTTGTCTAAGCTGGTAACAGGCTCAGTGAAGAGACACAGACATCTGGGTGAGTC
>NW_008239139.1:2342755-2372712 GCF_000691975.1 Corvus brachyrhynchos | reverse complement strand
TGCCTGGGACAGATGAGCTGATTACTCTCTGGTGGATCTGTCTCTAATAAATAAGGGGAGATCAACATTTAGACAACTGAAACCAGGAGAAATGCAGAGTCTCAGAAGCATGACAGTAGAAGAATGGACTGAAAAAAGTAGGTTTTATTGAATGTCAGTATTGATTTCCCCTTTTTGATCCAGGAAAAGCACATGTATTTCAGACAATGTTGATGCTGCAATTATCCAATTCCTTTCACCTCTGAGGCTGCAACTCAGAGCCTCAGGCTTGGATAGCAAAGCACTCTGTGTTAGGCACCCTATGGATCTGGGACAAACAGTTAACTCTGGTAGATCAGGGTCAAAGCAGTCCCTGCCACACATTTTATTTACAGCAAAATGTCGTACTGTACAGTAAGTCTTTGCAACTCAGGTTTTTACTTGACTCTACTATTGAAAAGTGCTTCTTCTTGACAGTGTTTGGCACCTTATAGAACCTCTTTTTTCCCATTATTGTTTTCCAGCTATGCTTTTCCCAGCTGCTCAGCGATTCAAGAGGTCTTCAGCTGCTTTCCTCAACCCAGTGTTACAGAACTCGCTGGAAGATGTGGTCCTGCTTTATGAGGTTCAGTATATGCACTTTAAGCCTTAACCAAGACTGGGGGTACTGTCCATACTGGGGTGGGTTATTCATTATCTGGCTTCATGTCACTTTTAGTCATGCCAGCAGTAAACCCATGCCTGTGTGATAGTCCACCAGAATGGGAACATCTATATGTAGATATATACATGTATGACAAACTCAGATCTTTGAGCAAAGTGAAAACCAGAGTGAAAGGCTTTCCACTGAAAGCAACTTTCTCACAGAACAGTTGCATATAAACAACACAATGCATGTAGATTCTTTGGTCTGTGTCTCAGTCCACAATTATTAAAGCCACAAGTATTGCAAAGTAATCCCAAGGGCATGACTGTTTCTCTTCAGAGCAATCCATGTCCCTTCTTTCACAGCACAGCAATCTGTAAATCACATTCTGGTCATACGGTTAGTAAGGGAAAGTGGCCTGACTGAACAAGGTGTAGGGGTCAAATCTATCTAGCCCACATTTTTAGAAACTAGGATTGGATGTCCAAACAGGGGACATGTGCTTGGAAGTCACTGCTGTGCTCATTCAGACCTTGGCTATCCCTGGCAGCGTAAACAGCCTTTCCCAGCTGTGCTGCTGTCTCCACCTCTCTAATCCCCATGTGGCACCAGCAGCAGCCCATGCCAGTTTTGGACAACAGAAGACTGCCTGCTTTTTCCTTTTACTCTTTCCTTTCCCCTTAGCCTGTCTCTAGTTTTCCCAGGCAGGTAACACAGGAGTCCAATGCTCACACAGAAACTTTCTGGTCTTCCCCACATCCAGACAGTGCAATTGTCTCCATTTGACAAAAATTAAAGACCCAAGGCCATGTTGCTAATTCACATTTACTCTGTCTAGAGTCGCTTGGAGAAAATAAATAGCTTTCTGTATTCTGATTTTGTACCAGTTTCTTTTAGCTGAGCTTGACATTGACAAAGGTCAGAGGATCTCCATCAAAGATGAGGAGCTGGCTTCCCTGAGGAAGGCTGCTGAGTTTGACACCGTCTGCAATGAGATTATCCCCAAGAGCATCACAGAGATCCGCAGGCTGAGCAGCAGGCTGGCTTCCTACCCAAGGGTCCTCAAGAAAGAAGACTTTGAAAGGACAGTGCTGACCATGGTCTACACGGCCTACAGAGCTGCTCAGTCTCAGGGCCACCAGAAAGACACTTGGGCTGAATCCTTTGTCAATCTTTACAAAGCCCTGAAGAACGACCTGATGTTCCCACACAACAAACAGCCATCATAGTGGGAGAGGAGCAGCAGCTCAGCCGCCTGCGCTGGTTGATAATGGACACAAGGTAGCACGTCCACCACTTTATTCTGTAAAGAGTTTAATAGCCTGCTTCATGAAAGATTCTTTGTTTTCTGGCTCCCTCTTGTGGAATCCGCTTTCTAGTTCCATGTTAAGGGTGAAAAACGTCGTCAGCCCTGAGAATTCGATTTTTGGGCTGGCTTGGAGGCAGGTTCTGTGACAGGCAAAGAAAGGAGTCTGGTGTACACCCAGGCAGACCCTTGTTTCAGGCAAACCCTTGATTCATCCTGTGGGTTTCCTATAAACAATTCATAAATATACTGTGCTTATGCTCACATGCTGATGTGTAAGTGCTGGAGAGTGCTGCTTTCCTAGCTGGGGAAACAAGTTCATGTTTTGGCTGGCCAATAAGTGAATATTACACAGAGATGAAGACCCTTTGTAAAAGGAAGAGGTTTCCTAACTGTCAACCTTCAGAAATTATGCCACATATTATTCATTCCAAATGTTCTCCTAAATAAGTACTCTCTGATTCACTTCATTTGGCTGAGCCAGTGTTCAATTGCAATAACATTTGCAGAAGACAAAGGGCATTGTGAAGACCAGCAGCAAACAATGCCTGTGAACGTATTCCCTGCTTCCTGGAGCTGTCCTCCCAAACAGTCTGCAATGATTCTTTCATTATTTGCACATGACTTTGCTTCTGCTGCTTGTTTTTTTTTTGAAAGAAACATGTATTTGTCCTCAGTGGAATCCAAGGCAAGACAAAGGCCCTATTTAATTTAATAATGACACATTTTTCCTGGTTCTACCACTTGAACGTAGGTCATCTAAACCCATGTTTCAGAATCCTCCTGAGGTGAGGGAGGAAGGTGCATTAAAACATACCTGGTGCTGAATTTAGCACTGTGACTCTATTTTTTTATAGTAAATTGTAAATTCATTTGAGTATATGTGCGTGTGTGTGTGTGTCTATGTTCATGAATGTGTGTGCACATAAGTGCTGAGTACATAGAAGAATCCCAAATTGTTCAGTCAGTGAACAATTGCATCTGACCACTTAGCAGAAAATGCTATTTACCAATTCAGTGGTGCGAATTATGAATTTGAGAGCAGCAAAGGAAAAACTGTAGAAGTAGTGCAACCGATTATAACAAACTCCCTGAAAAATCATGAACAGAAATCAGACAGAATATTTTGTCAGACAGATGACTAGCTATCAAAAATCCAGATTATTCTAAGTTAAATCCCCTAGTTTTTATGCACAAGAGATACAAATTCTGGTTTTCTATTCATATTAAAGGTGCTTCTACTTCCAAACCATGGGAAAATAGCTGAACATTTATTTTATCCTTTCATACCATCATTCTCTACCTCTTTATTGCATAATGTCTTAAGGATGCAGGCCCAAATAAAAAGTCCCTGAGAATAAAACAGACCTAAGGATTCCAGCCCCAGTTCTGCATCATGTTTAACTGCTTTTGCATCACTTGAGCAAAAGGAATTAATTCTTCTGTGTCCCTTAAAAGGGACACTTCAAGGACTGAAGCTGAAAAAATCCACCCAGAAGCACAGCAAAGAGCACAGTGCAAGCAGTCAGAGCACACTGGATTTGGCAAACACCTGTGGGAATGAGAAACCACAGCAGCCTTTGGGACAGTCTGGCCACAGCATTAGCAGCTGGACAAAGGTTTTATAAAAGACACAGTCAGTCTTGTTTCTCCCAGAGTTCCTGGATTTGTGTGTATGAGCGTGCACATTCATTTAGACGCACGTATGTGCAGGCACATTTTATACCTGAAGAGTTTTGTTGGCCATCTTCAAAGCCTGTCTGGCAGGTGGTGAAGGAACCTGCAAACTTCAGCCACGAGGCTGTGGGCCACAAATATCTCTGTCTCCTCTGCTTGCACACACAGAGCTCAGCACCCCCAGAGCAGCCTTGCGCTCCTGCCCACGCGCCCTTTGAGCCCTCAGCTTTAACACTGATATCTGCTTGCGATTCCTTCCCCCAGCATGCTTTACAAACACATGGAGGGGAAATGCCACAGAGTGCAATACTGCCTTTGCAGCTCTGCTTCTTGGCTCCCTGAAACACCACTTACTGAAAGAGCCTGGAACCAGAGCAATTCATAAATCCCTCACAGTCAGCTACTCCAAGTCAGCAAAAATAGCAAGAAAAAGAACTAGAGCAAATATTAATTGCTAGCAGTCACCATCCAGAGAAATGCCTCCCAGCCATGCTCCTCACCCCACAACAGGACTGCCCAGAAGAGTTTACTAATCATAAAATATTCCATAGAAAAGAATTACAGATAATTTTTAATATCTTATAACTCCCTATGGCATACATACCTTACTGTACTTTACAAATTGGTAACTGAAACATTTATGTCCTCAACAGAAAATAAAGGTTTTATGAGGTTTTTCCCTCCTCCCTTTACTGTGTGTAATGTAAGAAAAAGATTTATTCCTTGGGAAAGTGCTTGGACTGCCCAGGTTAATTTAACAGACACTCTCAATGTAATAATAAAAACATTCTACACAAAAGTACTTGCCTTTGCATTGTATTGATTTCAGCAGCAGATTTACTATTTTGCAACTTCAGCATGAGTAATTGCTTATCTTAGACTGTGAAACTCTTCATGAGAGCAACGGTACGGGAGGGAAGAGGGAACTGTCCCTTATTACGTGAAGGAGTTAATAAATAGGAATGAGATTGCCTCCCCTTTCCAGAGTTCAGGTGGGAAGGAGCACTCTGCCTTCAGGGAATTTCTTTGGGCTTAGGGCATTTCCATCCCTCAGTATTGCTTAAGATGCAGGTGTAGGTTGCCTTCTCCCTATCTCAGTTTATGGCTTATTGCTTCAGACTGAGTCTTCTTTATAGGGAGTTCTTATCTCATGGGTTAGAAAACCACTGCCCCTAAATGGCACCTTTAATCCACCCTTTGACCTTATAGATGATAAAAAATATGAAATAAGGTTATATTATTTTCCATTTAAAATAAAACTTTTTTTTTGAGTGTTTTAGACTTTTTAAAATTATTTTTTAGTTTCTCTGAAAAAAACTAAAAAAACAGATCCCGAGATGTATCAGCCAAGCCAAAATCTTTATATTAGCTACAGCTTTTCTTCCAGAACTAGTCGTTAAATTTACCTGAAAGGTCTCAAGGTTCTGTTGCATGATGGAAGTTTCAGCCTGACATACAATTACTAATTTCAGGAAGAATTTACCCCACACATCAAAATCCTCTGCAATTCTGCCTTTACCAGTTTTCCAGGACTCGGGGTCACAGAGGCATCACAGTCCCAAACTGGGGAGCTCAGTTTGTCACTGACTAGAAGAGGGTGGGGAGAGAACAGGCAAGCAAGTTTTGGGGGCACAGAAAATCCTAGATGTGTGCTTCCCATGAGACACAGGGCAAATGGATGTCTGACTACAGATTGTGCATGTAACGAGCCAGTGGGTTCAGTCCTAAATCTGCAGTGCTTTCTACCCCACAAAAGGCATTAATAACAGAAGAGTCTTGTCTCCACTAGAAGACAAGACTTTAGACTAGAAAGTCTAAAAATTCTCAGTTTGATTTTGGGCCCTCTGGATACTCAGGGCACACGAGCCAGCAGAGAGATCAGCCCAGGCCTTTTGAATTAGTGACATTCAAGGGTCGCCATGGAAGAGGCACGAAGACAAAAGATACTGTTCAGAAAACAATGATTATTTATTTATCATCAGTACAGAGACCTTAAAACAATAACAAACTGTTCAGCCACTTAAAAAAGCTCTTTTTATATATTTGTGGGAATGTCAGAAAGCTGTTGATTTTCTCAAATGTTCTGACTGTGTTTGGGGCAATG
Source organism: Corvus brachyrhynchos (assembly GCF_000691975.1). NCBI lineage: Eukaryota > Metazoa > Chordata > Aves > Passeriformes > Corvidae > Corvus > Corvus brachyrhynchos. Next base: position 2,367,000 of record NW_008239139.1, on the reverse strand, counting down.
GGTGGAGCAACTTCTACCTTCAGCAGTCCTCATTGGTGAATTAGAGTTGCCTGTAGCTTTTTAACAAGTTTTTGTCTTGAGATCAAGTATAATCCATGCTGGAATTACTGCCCTGTGAATTCCAAGCTCAAGGCAAAAGTAGGGTAAAGGTAGATACAAAACAGAAGCAAAGAAATAAAATCCGAAGGAGCTGCAAATGGAGGGGGGGTTCAGTCTTTTCTTTAAAGAAGAAGTACCTGAAAATTTACTTCTATGCACTGAACAATAAGTTGTTTGGTTTAGTAATTTTCCAGCAGAAAAGGACCTGTATATGAGACTTTCAGACTATCAAGCAGAAGGAAAAGCAGCAGCCCAAAACATATCTCACCTGATTTATGAAAACAGGAACCACATCGCTAGATGATGGAAGAAAAAACTTTATAAAACATGGGAATAAGGATACAACACATCTACAACTGTGAGTCTGAATAAAAAAGAAAATTTGTCAAAAGATCACTATGCTCCAACTTGCAAATCTCTGCATGTTATGGTGTGATAATAATTTGGATGTGGTGGTGAGCCCTACATAAACTGAATGTCTTTGTAGTCGATAAACCTTTTCAAAACAACAGATTGGAGAACAAATAAACTAAGAAAGATATTTTAGGTGACTGTGGGGATAGGAGATGAGATGCTGAGAGATCTTTTGGGGAAATGCAGGCACAGGTGAAGGAAAACGTGGCATGAAAATTGGAACATCTGAGGAACCAGAGAAGAATCTGAAGGAGGAGAAAGCCACCAGGAAGTGAAAGAGTATGGCAGTGATGAAGGAGATTCTCCGATCCAGAAATCTCTTGCTCGTTGTTCTCATTCCACTTCTGCTTCTTCCTCTGCCGCTCATATACCCCAGCAGTGTAAGTACATTTTCATTTTCTTTTTAGCAAAGCCTCTGAGTGCAGCAGGTAGTCCTGCTGATTAAGCTTGCAGTGTGCAAAAAGAAAGACAAAGACCTCAAGAAACACAGATCTTAGAAAAATCAAAGACTCAAATTTGAAGGACTGTGAGGGTCACTGAGAAGTCATCATGGTAAGAGCCAGGGGTACCTTGAGTCATGTCACAAGCAGAGCTGAAGAGCCAGGTGAAGCTAGTAAAGCACTGTTTTAAAGCAGAAATATTGGATCTCTTCTTTTTCTAAAATAATATCTGTGTGGAAGGGGGAACAGAACAAACACATCCATGAAATTTTCTTTAAGGAGAGGTCTTTAAAAGGAATACTTATAGAGTCTTTAGTTTTTTAGTAATAAGTATGCATGGAGGGACTTTCAATTTAGTGTGGATTTATAAGGCAGCAATTCAGGTGAGGCAGGAACTAGGACTTGGTAGCAATGCATGGCACTGACTGCTCCAGAGCAGGTGGAGGTGCCTCTGCTGAGACATTGCAGCTGACACTGGCTCATAAATGCTGGCCCAGAGACATACACAGCAATGCAAAGGAGGGAATATCCTGTGCTTAATACACAGACCAGGCAAAGGGAGTGCAGCTGTGTTCCTGACTCTGCTTTGGAGCTACTGAATACCTTGGCCACATGGTAAAGTCCTTTCTTTGCACATCTCTGCAGCTGTAACCCATAAAATAGCAATGTTTTCCTACCTTATAGAGGTGGTGATATTTAACTTATCAATATTTGCAATGTATTAAAAATCTGCAGCTTGTCCTTCCCCATAGCCCTAGACATAAATCTGTCCAAAAGGTGCAGTAATTTCCATTCCGTCCTCTGCCCTGCTAAAGATTAATTCTTCCTTATAGTATCAGGGGATTTATGAATACTACTCCTTTATCAAATAGAAATGCAAAGGATTAGGAACTGTATAGCTGTTTTCATAAACAAAACAGTAATATTTTGTTTAGAAAGATAACCAGGATTCATAGAAAGGAAATGTTCCTGCACCACTGAACTGTATGTTTCACGTTTTCCTGCTCTGAACGTCAGTGTATCTTGGCTGGTCTCTTGCAATACTTTTTCATCTCTTTTACCTCAAGAGAGGGAATGAATGACAGACAATTGTGCTCTTCAGGGAACAGAAAGGCTCACCCTTTCACAGAGGCTTGTTTTACAGAAAGATTTAATCTCCCCCCATGTCCCTGGAAGGGTGACATGAAAAGAGATGCTCCTTGACATGCTCAGCCAAGGGAATTGTAAAGCACCATATGGATGCTGAAGCAGGAATTCACTGACAGGATTGCTCCAAGAATTACTGTTGTACAGCACCAGCTCCTCTGCACTATTACTCTGCACCTTGTGATGCTGCTTTACTGCAAAGTGATGTGAAAATCCAGCTGGTGGTGATTTACATCCACTTTGTACATATGTGAGTGACCACAGAGGGTAAAGTACAGCTGAGAGTCTGACCAAGAGCTGGACAAATGTTTATAGTGCTATTAAGAAAACAACACCACCAAGTAAACTCAGCTGACAGCACACTATTCAAGTGCCTTTGTGTAGATTTTACTTTGTTACAACCCATTGATTATGATTACTTTTTAAATGGGAAGATTAAATTTGATGCCTGCTCACATGGTGGTATTTTTACATTTATATTAGGTTTTTTTGTCTTTTTTTATAGAGATTGAAATTACCAGGTCATTTATATTTGCATTTCTGCAGGGAATCAGCTTGCAGTTTCTTTGATGATACCAGCACATCTCTGCAAACGTCAAAGGAGCATTACATGTATAGTGGCAAGAGTGATCAAAGGGAGCACAAGGACTCAGAATTGTTGTTAGATGCTGCTAATGGGAATAAAGTCCACAGCTTCTTTAATATTATTTTGTGACAAGAAATGGTTGGGTGAAAAATAAATTTGATAAAATTTGCTTGAATTCTTTTTCCCCTTCCAGAGTTTTGACTGAAATTGTACCACAGGTTTGGACACACATAAATGTCTTTCAGGTCAAAAAAAGTGTTTGCCTTAAACTGTGGGTCTTTTTCATTCTGTCCTTATTTCCTTCATTGTTCACAGTGACGTGAGCATTTTTGCTTCTTTTTTGTAATCTTTATCCTCTTTTTTTTTTTTTTTTTCTTTTGTCATAAAGCCACCAGAGATACCATCAGGCATGCCACATGAATTCAGTCAGTTGAGAACAGGCTTTCTGTGACCACTGTTCCTGTGGCCACACTGTGCCCAATCAAGGATCAGTTTGGATTGCTCCTCAAAAGTCAGCAGCTGGCAGAGCTGTGAGACCTGCAGTATCAGGGGATGCTGACATGCCGATATGCCAAATCAGCAGAATGGACCCTAAAGCACAGAACGTGCTCTGAAGAGCCACAGATGACATCCTTTCAGTCACCTTTGGTTTTATTTACACCGGCCAAAGACTGGAATTTCAGCATGATCCCATAAAATCAAAGATGTTATTCCAGAGGCTGGACTACTTCTTTGCAGAGCTTAACCACACCTCTGCATGCAAGATATGCAATGCACACCTTTAAGTGGGCAAATTTCCAACACAGAATTTATTCTTTCTTTTAATCATTCTGAGATCCTTGGATATTTTAGTTACAATAGTTTGATGCATGACCCTTAGTGTGGAGTTTTTAGCCACAGCTTCCTTTCAGCTCCTCTTTTATTTCCACCTAAGGGACTGACTGAAGACAGATAAATTGATGATAGTCCCTTCAGCCATCACATTTTCCTATTCCCTGCTTCAAGCTCTGAGGCTGGCTTAACAGAAATTTTCAGCTGTATAACAAATGAGGAGGGTGAAACACTTAAAATTATACTGCCACTGCTTCAGTCTAGTACTTAGTAGCTCTGGTAACCATTAATTAAATATATAAATTCAGCTCAATTGAATAGAAGAGATTAATATGGTTTCTCTTGGAAACAGAGAAAAATAAATAAAGTTGCCAGACAAGCCGATTAAGTTTATAGTGGAGATTAGCAAGCTTGGCTTTCCCAGTGCTCACTTACAGTTTTGTACCATTTAAAAATGGGAGGGTTTTTTAGGGTGTTTATTTTGTAAAATGATTGCAGCCTGTTTTGTAGGGAACACAAAGACTCTGTGCCCATCCCAGTAAGGTTTTGGTAGAGATGCAACTTCCCTTTGTCCTATTCCATTTTCACTATCAGCCTACTTTATTGCCACACAGAGAGGAGTAATAAAAAGTAACAAACAATTACTCAAAGAAATTAAAGAGAAGTGCATTTTTGGAGTGAGAAAATGGTTTAGATTCAGGTTAGGATGAGAGCAATTTTATTAATTTTGGCAAAACATACCCCTTGGATTTTACATCTGCACAGCTTTAAAATAAAAATCACCGATTCTTCTTTCATTAGAAGTTACTGTTCTCCTCAGACAACTGCTGGATCTCATACAGAGCCCATGCAACATAACAGTTTGTTAGCAGAAGCTAATGAGTTAAAAATTACATATGAGTCAGAGTCACTAGGTCACAAAAATGGCCCTATGCTCTGCTCTCTGTAGAATATTAACCTTGAAGTATAATGTAGTTAAAAGTGACTGAGCAGCAAGTTGGCTAATCCAGAGCTAAATTTCTCCAACAGCCTTTCAGATACTCTTTATAACCTCTCAAGTAATTGGAGTCTATCTGCTCAAAGGAAGTTAGGTTTTCTTCTAAATTTGTTTCAGCTATTTTGGTGGCCCTGCTTAATAGAATCACAGAGTCATAGAATCATTAATGCTGGAAAAGACTTCTAAGATCATCAAGTCCAACTGCTAACTCGGCACTGCTGTGTTCACCACTAAACCATATTCCCGAGGGCCACATCCACATGTCCTTTGAAAGCTTCCAGGGATGGTGGATCCACCACCTCTCTGGGCAATCTATTCCAATGCCTGACCACCCTACCACTGAAGAAATTTTCCCTAATATCTGATATAAACCTACCCTGGCTTTGTTGAAATATAAGTGTTTAATGTTACACTTCTCTGAAACAGAGCGGGATCTGGCATTTAAATATTTAAATCCAAGCTTCTGAGTAACCCTGGCTGCAATTCTTACTCAAGTAAAGCAATCAATACATATCAATCTATCTTAACTTTCTCTGTGGGTTGTGTTCTGCCTGTTATTACTTTAAGCAGTACTTCAAAAAAAAGATCAACAGTTGATTGTAGCTCTTTGCTAGAGGTAATGTAAAAATGACACCTATAAACATGAATTTAAATACAAGCTATTGATTCATTCCATTGAACCCACATCCCTGTATAATTTCACTAGGCTTTACCACCTCATTCACAAAAGTGATTGAAAAACAATGAAATGTAAAAACATGCTCATTGATTTGCACAGGGATATGTGAGAATTGCTTGTGTGACCTCTTGAAAGCTGCTTTATTTAGAAGTCATCCATCCAGGAAACAAAAGTAGTGAATTTATATTTTAAGAGACTCAAATAGCATTTGTGAACAGGGAATTTTCTAAACAGTAGCCATTTGTGAGCTGTGACTCCACATGACTCGATAAATTCATATGCAACGTCTGGTACATAATGAAGAATGGGTACATTTATAGCTGGAGTAAATCAGTGCAGACCTACTAACTATCATAGAATGCAGGTTAGGCCAGTACAGGACTTGGCTTCAAACTTGAGAAAAGGAAAGGAAAAACCTTTTCTTGAGGGTAGTTTCTGTAATTATTACCGGCAGATATCCAGAGGTTTCTAAGTATAGAAACTATTGGTAAGATAGCAAATTGAGCCTAAGGAGAACTCCAAGGAGTGCAATAAATAAAGATATATCATAGAAATGGACCAGAAGACTTCCATGCACTAGCTGTGTTTTCCTGTAAGAGTATTCAGCAGATAGCACTTTTCTCCATCATACCCCAGCTCCCCATGACTGCTCAGCATGATGCTCTCATGCCTTTTTCTACCAGAACCTTGGACAGCAGCAAATTTGTTTCATTAACTCCATTCACCCATTGCTTCCAACCCTGCAGGTCTGTGGTCTTCTTCCAAAGGTCTTTAGAAATTACCTGAGCAAATAAAATCATCTAACAAAAGTGTTTGCACACTGTTAAAAAAAAAAAAAACAAAAAACAAAAAACAACAACAAACCACAAGTTCCCAGAGCATTTCCCAAAATAACTACGAGGCAGTTTTATGGCAAATATGAATGCTCTCATCTGGTCCTGAAAAGTAACACTTCTTGTCTTTGTCTGGTACTGGAGACAAAAACATGCAGAGATAACAGGTCAACAGGTCTAATCTGAGCAGTCATGATTGAATGCTTGGTAAATATTGGATTATGGAAATCAAACAAATTTATAAATACACTTGAAGCCATTATTTTGCTGATAAACAGGCTTATCCCAATGCTTTGTCCTGTCTTATATGTGAAAATTCTCATTAGCATAATCTTCAGAAGCTGTCTTTTCAGATGGTAGCCAAGATTTCACACCCAAACAGCTGCACCTTTGGAGGTCCCAATACAGTCCTTTTTGGTTTTTCTAGACCCACGCACCCAGAGTCTGAAGAATCCCATGGGTGAGTTCACAGATCTCCCACAGCATGTGGTGGGGCAGTAAGACTCATCCTCTGCGCTTCGTTCCTGCAGGAAGCCTCGTGTGCCTACGTGCTTGTGGTGACAGCTGTGTACTGGGTCTCTGAAGCAGTGCCTCTTGGGGCAGCAGCCTTGGTTCCTGCTTTCCTCTACCCTCTCTTTGGAGTCATGAAGTCCAGCGAGGTCAGACCGTTGCTCATTTTTGTCATTTAATATTCTTACTCTCAGCTAATTATTTGAATAATGCTGATGTTAGTGCAGTAGCAAGGCTTAGAGGTATGGGAGGAAGCAGCGTACTGTAGCAATCTGTTTACCCATTGCTCTTCCTAGCCCACATGGTTCCCCCCACCCCCCGTTCCTCGCCCCTAGCCCTGGCCGCTCCCTCGGGCTCTCCCTATTTGCTCCTGTACCCTAACCCCGCCCAGGTACCGCCCCTGAGCCCCTGACAAAACCCCCTGCACCCCAGTCACAAGGTCTCTCTGACTCTGGGGGTAGCTGGGGCAAGATGTAACTATTAAAAGATCCTCTTAAACCCTCATGGAGAGACCCTTCTCGCCTCCCTTGCCATCACTGGTTGTAAGGCTGATAGCTGACCAGAGCAAAACCACAGAGCCGTCCAAAATGGACTACGGGAGGGTGAAATGGTCTCACTGCCCTAAGCAGCTCTGCTGAGCTCTCAGGAAAGCTGCAGCCTGCTAAACTAAACCTAGCAATTGCAACAGTGTGCATCTCATCATGGGTAACTGCGTCCCACCAGCTCTTTCTTCGACAGAAGATCAATAGAGGATATAATACAGGCTATATTAGGCAGGAGGGATGTCCATCCTTTCAACTGCTGCATCACAACCTATTGCTCCACAGGATCCCACCTTTCCCCTCCTCAAATCCATGTAAAGAGCAGCTACAGGACACACTGTAAAGTTTCCTTCCAATTGTATTTGCTGTGGATGTCATATAAGGCAAGAGGGTACATACGCTAAAACCAGTTACCATTTACTGTAAAAAACTAGATAATTTTGTTATCCAGGTGAATGTCTAGTCCTTTTTCAAAGCTGTAACCTAGTGCTGCATTGTAGCCATGAGTTCTCAGGCAAAGGAGTAGCTGTACAAAAAAGTCTCTATGACCAGGCCTGAATTTGCTTACTTGAGTTTTTTTTGAATGTTAATTTCTTTCTTTATATGCCAATAATTTATTTTATTTTGTCTACAACTTCTTTCCCCCCTCCTTTTTTCTATCTCTTTATTTGGGCATGAGGGGACAGCACATTTAAGGACAAGTAATACAGATAAGACTGCAGAAGTATATGTAGCAAACATAAAATTGTTGGATTTCTCTCACAATCTAGCACTGGGAATACCCATAAATGGATAGAGACAAGCATGAGCCAAGAGTTTTATGACTGCTTATTCCCCCAAGTTTTGTAATAAAATTAGATGCATTTTCATACAAACACAATTCGGTATTTTCACAATCTTTTCTTCCTAACATTTTCATTAAAAATTTGGCAGCACACTGGAGAAGGAAAATTTAATGGCAGCCTGAGAGAAATTCAGTGTAATATCAAATAAAGTGACAGTAAGACTGCTGAAAAGAATGTATTATTTGCTTTAGGAACAGAAATAAACCCCTGCATTCAAAAATAAACAACTCTGATGATGTTGCAGTATTTCCAAGCTGTTCAGGAGTGACTCTTGCCTAGAAAATTACTACTATTTAAGCAACAAATTACTCACAGGGGCTTAAGAACATGACTCAGTGTGTCATATATATGTATGTTGGTGTTAATAAGACTATTAGCATTCACTTATTTCTCCAAAATGGCTGTAAAAGGAATAAAGGAAAAAAAAAAAAGAAAACAGGTTCTTCACTCTGCCAGGTTGATGGATTTCCTACATTCACCTCATTATTTTTTGAAAAGGTAGCAGGAAAATAAAGTAAGTTAATGAGAAAGAAGACGGTGGAAGAAAGCCAAAAAGGTGATATTTAAAAGTTCTGGCAAACAACTATGATTGCCAAATCTATTTAGGTCACCACAGGGATTTATTAAATAAGTGTTATTAAATGTATAACTTGTTGCAGATTTCACAAAATAACATTAGTGTCATTCTTGCACTTTATGGAGGAGCATCAATATAACTGAGGACAAAGGAAAAACTATTGCTTCCTCTGTTCTTAATTGTTTTTAAATGCTGGCACCTACATTTGGTTAGAGGAGTAGTTTTAAACTGAAGAAGTTATGTTTTTAGAAAAATATTCCAGTAACAGCCTAGGAAGGTATTTCCACTCTCGATATGACCGTGTCCCGCAGCCATAGGGAGGAGGAGAGAAGATCCAGCAGGCAGGAATTGTGCAGCAAGATTGATTTATTTAATTATTTTACAAACTCTTTTATAGACTTTTTTCTTCATAGTCTAATTGGACAAAGGACCAGCCACCCCTTGGGGTGATTGGCTAAAATCCTAAAACATCCATTGTCAAAATATTTTTCTACTGTACCATAAACATAGTTCTACAAGGTCGCAGGTGTTCATGGTTTACAGAACTTCTGCTGTTATCTTCCGTGAGAGAGAAAAGTATCCCATGGTTTAAAAGAAGCAGGAAAATTCCTTGCTAACAGCATTTTTGGATCCACAGGAAGGATTGCATCAAAATTAAATGAAAAATTTTGCTAGACCCCAAGCATCTGTTTGCAACTTTTATTTTCTCCCATTTTGTTTGTTTTTACAGAAGTATGTGTGTGTGTTTGTGTAAGAATTGTATGGTTTGCTTAATTTGCCATTTTTGCAGTTGCTTAACAGAATATCTTCTCATTTTTTTAGCAAGACCCACATTCACAATTTCTGCTTTGGAGGTGGTCTCTTAATATTTTCGTGAACCAGTTAATGGGTTTTGCTCATCGTCTTTAAATTAAAGTTCTTCTTCTTGGAACTTTTAAAGTGGAAATGGATTTCCAATGTGAAAAGTTTTGGCACAGGGTTTGTGGATCACTGCAGCAATATACCAACCATTTCTTATCGCACTCAAAGAGCAAGTCCCACAGGACTTTTTTTCTGAAGCTGTAGGTTCTAGGGATGCCACATTTTGCCTAAAAGCTGAACATAACAGAATAAATATAAGCAAGATAGACAAAAACATGTCCAGAATGAAAAAGCAGATGAAGCACAGGAGTAAGCTGCCTTCAGTGCAGTTTTGCCTGTGCTTGTTTCCCTCTGAGACTAGTTGAGTATGACTGATTTACTGCAGGCACTGAATATCCTGCTAGAAAAAAATAACATTTCTCTTGATCTCTTCAAAACTGAGAAGCCTATAAACAATAGGGTAGAGAACCTTATTTGTAAACACAACAAGAAGGAGATTAGAGAGACTATTTTGATTTATGAATTCTTCATTTTCTCCAGCTCCCTGTCATTCTTACTCCAGGGAGCAAAAATGCGCAAGGCTATATTTCTTCTCATTCAGCATGCTTTCTGTGTAGAGTAGTTACTGCTTTTTTAACTGACTGATTCCCTCTGGCCCTTAATGCAGGTGGCTGCTGAATATTTCAAGAACACAACTTTGCTCCTCATGGGCGTGATTTGTGTGGCAGCTTCTGTAGAAAAGTGGAATCTCCACAAGAGAATTGCCTTGCGCATGGTGATGATGGCTGGAGCCAAGCCAGGCATGTGAGTTGAACCTTTGGCTTGGGGGTAGCTTGAGCCTGACAGCAGCAGCTTGAAACCTCTCTGATCTTCCCATCCATGGGCAAAAGCTACCTTGGTTTGGGGCATCTGTCACACCCATCTTTCCTTTCAGAGTCTGAAAGCTCACAAATTTTTCCCTCCTTTTTCTTCCCCCTGCGATTCCTCGTATTTTCCTGTGCTGCACTCCAGGTTGCTCCTTTGCTTTATGTGCTGCACCACGGTGCTCTCCATGTGGCTTTCCAACACCTCCAGCACAGCCATGGTGATGCCAATCGTGGAGGCAGTGCTCCAGGAGCTAGTGAATGCTGAGGAGGAGTGCGAGGTCATCACGACTGCAGGCAGCACCGTTGCTGAAGACAACAAGCCAATAGGTACTTTTTAGTACTGGCCACTCTTTTCTCTTTTGTTTATCAGTGACCAGGCTTGTTGATACATATTATTCAAATTCTATCGAGGTCAGATCTGTCTGATTTATACTGCCAAAAGCACTGATATGTACTCTTTCTTTTTGTACTCTAATATTCCTTTCAAAAAATGAAAGAAAGTTTCAAGAAGTGATGGAAGAACAGGAGCTGGGAAACTATACTGAATCAGGGGATCTGCTGTGGCTGTGTGTAATAAACTTTTGGGTCATAGGATTTTACAGGGTTGGGAGAAAACCTCTGAGAATAAAGTCCAGGAAATTTAGAAGAGGCTCAGAAGCTTTCTCTTGACAACCCCATAATAAAATTTGATAAGAGCTCTAAGGTTCATTTTGTTCATTCCTTCCCAGAAGGAAAAGGTTTAGGAAGAAAAAGATCTCTCCTTTCTTTCACTTTACAGTTTCCAGGCAGAAAATTTTTTCATCCAACCTTGTCTATTATTTGTAGGTATCACAGTCTTTTAATTGCCAGATGCACATGATCAGTACAATACAGAACAATAAAATGCTGCATAAAGAGAGCACCTGAGACTGTTTGGACAAGCTTTTGTTTGTAGCAGCTTCTCCAGGTCCAGTGCTGTGGCCCAGGGACTCAGCTCAGTTCTTACCCCAAGGGCTGCTCTCTGTTCCTTTGTTGCAGGTCTCGGTGAAAAGCATGGCCAACCTTCACTGGAGCTTATCTTCATCAATGAGGAGTAAGAATGAACCCTGTTCAACAGGACTGGACATTTGAACCCTACACAGGTTGCAATGAGATGAACCCAGGAGTAGAGCCAGGAAGGGCAAGCAGAATCTTGCAAGTGAATGTTTCACATGTGACTGACAAGGAAGGCTTACATGATAAGTGGGATTAATGCAATGGTCTGGATCTCACTAAAACTTTGCAGTATTCATTTATTTTTGAACACTATGGATATTTTAGGGAGAAGGAAAATATTTGTAGAGGTTTGAAAGCTCTTTTGAAGTCTGTGTTTGTGCTGTGCAAGAAAGTGCTGTGCACAGATTTTTATTTCTGTTCCCCTGAAGGAACAGTGATGGAGAGGATCCAAATACAGCACGGACTGCTCACAGGACATATCCAGAAGGAAATCACTTACAGAGAATTCCTGAAGAAAGTCTGAACTGCCTGCATTTAAGAGGGAGATGAGAATGGAGGGTGGAGGGAGATGATGGGAGGCAGAAAAATGCCCCTCCTCCCCCACAAAATTTGTAAAAGGATTTTTTAAATAGAGACAAATTTCTTCAGAGGTTTGAAACACTAACAGTTTCAACTAGGTCTCTATTTGGGGCAGAATCTAGTAAGGGGAAAGGGTAAATCAAGTAAAGGACTAATTTCTTTGTCAAATTATCTAATTAACCATCAGTTAAGATATACAAGACAGTATACAAAGCTAATGTCCTAAAAATTTATTATAGGCTAATTTTGAGGACCATCTTATGAAGTGTGAGAACAAGTTGCACAGTCCCTTTTTGAGCTCCTTCTGTATTGTTCACAGCTGTTCAAAATAAAAGAGAAACAAGTATTTTTTTACTTTAAATGTTAATTAACTTTAAAACAAATATTATAATTCAAACAGTACAGGTTGATGACTTTAAGTTAACTTGCAAGATCTAAATAGTTTTCTCATTAGTCTAGAGACTAATTGGGTTCTCCAATATTGCCTCTGTTACCTCTTTTTATCCCAGCCATATTTTCCATGCAATATAGAATTAAGTCTTCAGATTGGCATTGTGCCAATTATGCCTTTAAACTCTATTGAAGAATATGTGTGGGATATTTCATACAGAACTATTATTAAAATAGGATTACTCGAACAAGAGCTTTGAATTTGGCAGGAAAAGTAGCATATCTTCTGGAAAGAAATTCAGTGGATTGTTTGCATGATCCACATGCCACACAGGACAGGTTTTAGGGAAGGCTTTAATGTGGTACACGTAGGTACTCAGAAACAGCATTGGAAAAGTTGGTAGAGGAGGGGCTTGACTAGAACAGGCAGCAGTGGTGCTGGATTGCTTGGAGATGCACTCCACAGAGAATGGAATCCTCTGCTAGAACGGGGTAAATGCCACCAAGAAAACAACCTTTATTTTTTGCACGGAGGTGGAACCGCACTGCTACCCAGCTAGAGATAGAACTATGGAACATAATAATGACTCTTATTGTTTGGCCAAGAGCCCACATAAGAGGTTCTAATAAACAGTATTCAGCATTTCAGTAGGCATTAGCTCTCCTGCAGATGTTGCCCCTCCTACCCATGATGTGTGCCTTTTGCGGGAGCTGGATGAACAGGCATTTTTAAAGTATATTTTCCTTTCTTTGTTTTTAGTGCTACTACTACTGACTTCAGCTCCTTGATGCACGCAAAGGTATTGTCACAGGTGATATTTTCTGAGCTACACTGTCTTCTAACGCAGGAACCAGCTGAGCAAGATGCACAAAGCTCTGAAAAACACTGCTGTTTCTTTTATTTCAAATGTGTGGTGGTCACTGGCAGAAAGTATGTACTGCAGACGGTCCTGCTTTGTATTTAACCTGTCAGCCTGCTTGCACAAATCAATTGGGGAACATTAGCTCCATAACAACAACGACATAAGTACAAAACAACATAAGTTTGTTTTACTTCCTGCTGGAGATCCTGAGATCCAGTCAGCAAACTAACAATTCCATATGGTTTCCAGCAAATTCTTTTGGAATAGGGATCATATCATATGGGTATGATCTTTTATTGCTTGGGCATTGCCAGCTTCTGCAGCTGCGACTTCTCAGTTGCTACAGCACATATCACAAAGTCACAGGCTCAAGGGACCTCTTAAATTCTCCTGCATGACAGAGGAAGAAGACCAAATCTCATTATAATCTGACTTTAAAATCACTTTAAAGTAAAAAATCAAGGAGTTTAAACTTTTTTTTTCCCCAGCATAAAATTGACAGCTGATTTTTAGTGGGCTGGATTTTCTTGTAGTTTTGGAACCATTTTTTCTTCTTCCTTCTTTGTCCCCAAAACCTGCTACCCAGTACCTTTACAAAGCATCACAAATTCTATTCTAAGTGCCCCTAGGAACATAATAAAGGCTAATCCAAAGGCATTTTCCTCCTTGCAGAGCATGAATGGTGTGCATATGATAGCCAACCCAATTGGAACAATGAATTCTACGAGCAATGGGCAGCACCTACCTCAGGTAAGGAAATGTTAGACCTGGGGGTGAGGCAAAATACCACCTGCTCCCCACTGTTTCGTATTTGTTCCTTGAAAGGAATCACTTTCCATCACCTTACCACAGCCACGGCTTGGCCCTTTGCCAGTTCTTGCTCCCATTTAGATGCAGCCAGCACAGATATGTTCAGAAGACCCATCCCCAGTGGCTGGGACAATTCATCTAGCTTTATATTTAGTAATGTGATCACGAGTTTCCTTTATTATTTCACTGTAATAGCCACTTTGTTTCTGTAAATCCTCCTTGGAAAATAGCCCAACTCAAAAACAACAGCCCCTGACACACAAAATCCTACTCAGAATGAAAAAAGCAGCAGGCATGGACCATTAATCTGTTCAGCCACTTTGTTAGGTTGTCTTAGTATCCACCTCCTTTTTGTCTTCCAAAATATCCAGCCTCAAAATTCTCCATTAAATCAATTCATTCTAGTATTTCTACTTCTCTCGAGTGGATCCAAGAAGAGGTTGCTGTTTGGATGACAATTTTGTAGAATCCTAATGGCATAAGTTTATGCCCACCAAAGAACAGGCTAAAACCAACATACAAATTTGTGTTCACAGTGCAAAAATAAATCAAAATACAAATTAGTAAATCTAACAAGCCTATTTGAACCACTTTCTGCCTTTTTTCCTCAATCCTAAATTACAGGTTGCATGTGAAGTGCCTTGAAGTACTGTACCTTTTTTCCCAGTACAAGGACTTGATTTATAGAGTTACCTGCCACTTAAGAAAGCTTCTTTTGGAGCAAAACTTTCTGGCATCTTGTCCTTCCATATTCCCATTGCCCAGCCTTTTCCATGACGTTTTGAGATCCCTGGAACTCCATTTCTAATTAGAGGCTCTGAGCCAGTTTAAGTGTGAAAGGTTCACCAAGCCTTTGTGTGGTGGCTGCTCCTAAACCTCAAGGATTATGAATTCCTTCTGCTGCAGTGCTGGCATCCTGTCCCTGCAGCCCTCAAAGGCTTTCAGTGGCCCACTGATATTCCAGTCAGACCCAGAGCTGGCCCAGACCTTAGCCAGAAGTCTGGTTACTGCTTGTCCTACATTTCTGTCACAGACCAGGCAGTTTCAGGCCCCTGGCCAGGTTTCCAGGACTGATCCCAGTTAACCCCTGTGAAGAAAAAAACCTGCCCTCTCTTACACAAACCTGTTTCTTCTCTGGGCCCCTTATCGCTCTGGTGTATGAGCATGCTGGGCTGGTGTTCTGATCACCTGCTTTCCTTGTGAATGTGTCCCCTCACAGGCTCAGATCCTGGTCCTGCCTCCTGAGTCCCCGGAGCTCGGCCTGAGCACCAAGTACCGGTACCAGACCAGACATGACCACATGGTCTGCAAATGCCTCTCACTGAGCATCTCCTATGCAGCAACCATTGGGGGGCTGACCACCATCATTGGCACCTCCACCAGCCTCATATTCTTAGAGCACTTCAACAAGTAAGTGATAGTGGGATTTGGTGAGAATGGTGGGTGAGTCATTGTCATCCTTGTGGGTCATTTCCTACCTCAAGGAACCTTAGTAAGACAGTCTCTCTGAAGGAAAATTTGCTTCTTTCTCTACTCTAATGTTATTACTAAGGGTTAATGTTTGAAAGTTAATACATACCCATGTCTGTCTCCCATGCAAAGTAAAAACTCCTCAGCATGTGGTAACATTTAGGTTTCTCCATCAACTTCTTTTGATTTGACATACTGATTATCATGAAGGCAGCAGGCACTCTGGAAAAGTAAACACTAGAGCCATGAAGGTATAGCAAAGAAGAGAAAGAAATACTCACAAAAGAAGAAATGTCATAAAATCAGCTGCTCAACATGTAGTTCAAAAAACCCCCCAGCTTAGATATGTGGCCTTACACATTTGCTTCAGAGAAGATGGGAAGCAGCTCTCTGATCACCTAAGTATTTCCTTTATCATAGGCCCGGGGCTCTCAAAGACATGAATGTTTCAATGCCAGAAACGTGAATGTTTTTCTGTCAGAAGACTGCTGGTACTTCTCATGCACAGATACACATCCAAGCTCAGACCTGATTCTGACTACCTCCTGCTGCCCCTATTGCCTTGATATCCCTCATTTCTCTCTCTTAAATGGTCATAGCAAAGAAGAGTAAGTTCAGAAGTCGTTCTTAATCCAAGGATTTGGATTTTACAGAATTTTCCAAGATCTTGCTTTTATGACAGTTGCATTAAAAGCACTCATCAAACATCTTTGTCAGAGCACAGCAGAATGCAGCCACTATTTGGGTGGCCCATGAGAAGACATACAAAGAGATTCTGGGTGAAATCATTCTGAAGTCTGACAACCCTAAAAGAAGCCTTAGTATAAACCACAGGTAAGGATGGAGTTTCACTCCTGGCATCTCCAAGTGTTTTTGAAGCTGGCCAGACAATCTGGTGTTAAGGGTTTGGAGAGCTATAGTGTTAGTGTGTTGGTTTCACTCTGCACAGGTAATGCAGCTATTGCAAATGCAAACTGATGGAGTTTTTCTCTCATGCCATGACAGATATATATGCCTAGAGATGTGTGTGCAACTATGACTGTTGGAGGTCCCTGTCCCTTTACTGTTCTAACTTCTCGCGCATCCTCTTTTATAATTTACAGCCAGTACCCAAAAGCTGAAGTGGTGAATTTTGGAACCTGGTTTCTGTTCAGTTTCCCCATCTCCCTCATCATGTTGGTGCTGACTTGGTTCTGGCTGCACTGGCTGTTCTTGGGTTACAAGTGAGTGAAGGTTGTTCAAGATACATGGATTACAAAAGCAGGGCATCTGTAGCTCCTCTCAGACGTGTCTCATAAAGACATTTTGACTGGAAAATGACAGAATTTAAGGCACAATTTCCTTCTTCTTGCCAGAACAATTACCAGAGGAAATCTCACTGCTTAGCTGCCCTGCAGAGGCAGCAGTATAGAGAATTGCTGCTTGAGATTAAAGTGCCCAGGTATTGCTGATAGAAATCCTTACTAAGCATTCAACTGTTTTGGGCTTTTTTCACTCTTATGACAATGAGCATTCCCTTGTGGACCAAAAATCTTGTTACGAGTCCTTTTGGAAAAGCACAGTTTAAAAGATGGATAGAAAAATAACTGCAAGTGAACAAGTTACTTGTCAGATCTGCCTCCAGCTCAACAAAATTAATGTAAAACCAGCTAAAATGAAAGGTAAACAGACTCCATATATATTTCCACTCTTTAAAGTGGAAAGGACTCACAGCCTGAGACAAATACATTTAATACCAGTAAGTCCCTAAGCCCCAAAATAAGAAAAAGTCTCAATCTTCTAGTTTATTGTACCACATATTGTCTTTACAAAGTTAATGAAAACTGCCTAAATGTGTGCATTTAGAGTGGATTAGTTAATCTGCAATAAATTGTGATGCAGACACATTTACTCAGAATTAAATTGGCCTTAATTTGATTTAGTTTACTCTTAAATGTGAACTGAACTGACATCACTATTTCACCCAGGCCAATGACTAAATTGATAATGAGTTCTGCTCACTGAGTGCTGTAATGAGTGCTGCTGACCTTGACTAGATTTGAAGTAATTTAGAGGTGAATGGCCCCATGCCCCTCTCAGTGAGTCTCTGAGTCTTGTAGTTCCAAATTAAAAGGCTAATATAAATTCCCTCCACCACTTTTTTTTTTAATCTTGAGAAGAAACAGGCCCTAACATACCCTCAATTAATTTGGTTTAACAAAAAAATAAAATTGAAATTCCACATTGCATCCAAGACTTCATGCTGATTAATGTTGTTCTAAATAATACCAGAGACTGAAGCATTATTGACTTTTTGAGAAGTACTAGTTGATTCCAAGCCTCCTTAATCTCTGACTTCTATTCACCGCAGTTCATTAAAGAACATATTATGTTAGGAGCTGGGCTTCAATACCCTGCCTTCACATCCTCCTGAGCCTGGAAACACTTAGAACATGTTGAAACAGCTGCCTAATGCTTGTGCACAAATGTTTAATGAATTCTCGTAATGTTATTTTCCTAGGAAGCCCTATGTCATCAATCTGTTCTTACTTGGCTTAGATGGAACAGAATTTCAGACTTTAAGGCCCTAGACCAGGCCAAAGGTGAAAGAGAATGAACCTATCAAAGGATCTTTGTCAGCAAAGAAGAGCTAAGGGTGGAATTGTTACCACAGAACTGGTCTTTATAAACCATATAGCTCTTCTCTTCCAGCCTGGAAGACTCTTCCAGCCTCTTCTCTCCCTGCTGGTGGATTTTACTGGTCTAACAGAAAGGTTTGCAAGGAAATTTAAAATACATATAGATGAAAGGCAGTGCTAAGTGAGCTAAAACAATGTGTTACATATTTGCCAAAGTGAAATGAAAACCCTGGTTACGTCCTTTTTTTGACCAGACAGGGCCTGTCTGGATCTTGAGCAATGCAAATTCATTTGAGAGTCTGGCCTTAAGCAAATACATTGAGGGAGATTGAAGTCCATGGTTTGGCCAGTGCTACATCTTGGGTGTCTAGTGAGGTACCAAATGAGATATTAAAATAGCAGGAATCATAAAAACCCCTATTATCACCTAAAAGAACTATAAAAGTTGTGCTGCCAGGGTACTTCAGTCCCTGCTGCTGCCTCTTTTAGACTGGCTTAGATCCCCTCACCCCTCTGTGTGACAGAGGGTGCAGCTGGAGTGAAAAAGCAGGGATCTGTGGCTCAAAGCACAGCAAAGTAACACTTCTGGAAAGAAGAAAAGGAGAGGGTTGAAGTGAAGTTGAAAGCATCTTCATTTCAATTAAGAATGTCCATGCTGTCTTACAGAACAAAGGCAAACTGAACAAGCTAAGGGCTTCACTTAACATTCATGAAAATGTATAGCAGGATCAATACACCCAGCTAGGAAACAGGCTTGTGTTTTCATGTTCCCAGCAGAAGTACAGGCATTTTTTGCCTGGACAAAACACCAGGCCAACTGCCCTGGTGCAGAGAAATATGGTGCTTTTCTGGCTGTGCCTGGTTTAGAAACAGCTGTTTCTATAACAGTGTGAGTACAAGCAGACAGGTCGTGGCAGCTAATGGGATCCCAAGCACAGTTTTCCCTCATTGTTTACTGTGAATCCTGAATATTCAAGTCAAATATGGTCTCCAAAGCCAGAGCAGGCCCCAAATATGTTGGATAACCCTGATCCAACTGGAAAGCATAGTTAGCCCATTAAAAATTTCTATTGATAGCTGACCTCTGTCACAATATTTCCACGTGATGATAGAAACTAGCCGTAGCTTTTAGAGGTTTCTGGCAGCTCTTTGACGAAGCCTACGCAGAGGGAGCCCAGCCATGGCTCAAGATGGCTCAGTGATACCAATCAGTACTAGTCAGAGCACCCTGGGGACCTTCCAGCTATGACTAGAATTGAATCTTAAAAGAACTTGAAACCAGATTAATCAAATATCACACGCAGAAATTTCCTTTCCCATTACCATCAGGCCTTGCCCCAGTCACATCTTGTCCCAACAGTCCCTGACACCAGAATTTTCAGTCTATCTCATTGCTGGGATTTTTTAAGTACTTTTTTCCCCCCCCTCTTTTATGCCCTTGACTAATTTTATCGTGCTATCTCAGTTTTAAAGAGACCTGTTCTGTGAGCAAGAAGAAGAAGACCAAACGGGAAGAAATGTCAGAGAGAAGAATTCAAGAGGAATATAAGAAACTGGGAAATGTTAGGTAAACCAGACCTTCCTTCCTTGGGACTTTGCCTCTCTAGGCAGAACTATCCTTTCCTATTGCCCTCCATGTTGCCTTTGGCTCATGTAGCTTGTTCTAAAACTGTCGGCTCTTTTTCCTCCCTTCCAGGATAGAAATAGAACTAAATGCAAAAATGAACTAAAATCAAAGACTTTGTTACAAGCATGAGTGTTAACATGTAACTCACTTATTTATTTCAGAGGAAAAAGGAAGAAAAAGGAAAGATTCACATTTATCCCAGGGTTCAAAGGTCATCTGAGTCAAGCTGTGTCTTTGAACCCTAAAGGACCCCTTTTCCTAATTCAGGCACGTTCTTATTTTAGTGGATAGAAGTTCAACAAAGACTTTTTCCTAGGCCACCAGTTGTCCAGCCCTGCCAGTTGCCCACCATCTTTATGCATAATGGCAAGAAATGTCTCTTGAAGAGATTATTTGGCAAGATTTTCATTTTCAAAAGGGCTGATATGCCACAGAATTCCTTCTCCACAAAACATTTTTGTGCTGTTCAACCGAAATGTTGACAGATCAACTGCCTGAATAGAATAAACTCTGAAACTAGACTGTTGTTCAGGATAAGCCTAAACTTGAAATCATTCTTAATTTAAATCTATGCTAAATTAAAAATCCTCAAGCCACCTCAAGTATCCTCAAGTCACCTTGTGTGCACCATCTGTGCTAATTTACATTGTCATTTGCTCTTAGGCTTTCTAGCCTTCTAAAAAATGCAAGAGAATGTGTTTACAGTGTAATGCTAATATGAGCTTCACCTTGTTAACTCATTTAATCAGATAATAATGCAAATACAAAACAAGCATTTAGAAATACTTTCCTTCAGGTCTCGCCCATGAATGATTGAATTGCAAATACAGATGGATATTTTTAGCCTACTTTTTACTGGGTTTAGATGGTTCCCAGCTGGGAGCCAAATCTAGAATTCTTTAATTCAAACTAATCTTCCTTGCTATTTTTCATATGGTTTTTATTCTTTTTTTTTTTTTAAGTCAATCTCTACTTTCTTACTTCTTCTGGAACTTGCTCTTGACTTTTCAGATGACCTTGGAATTACTTCCTAATTTTCTCTGTTCTTTTATTTCTAGCTATCCCGAGATGGTGACTGGATTCTTCTTCATCCTGATGACCTTGCTTTGGTTCACTCGTGAGCCTGGCTTTGTCCCAGGATGGTCATCTTTTTTTGAGAAGTGAGTAAAATTACCTAAAAAACTGCACAGGAATACAACTTTGCTTCTTACGACTTTCTACAATATTTTTTTTCCCCTAAGACATCATCAGCCACATTTAATAAAGCAGTGAAAAATGGAGTCCTTATTAAAAAATTAGGATTTTTTTCTTAAATTGTGTTTGTTCATATAGTGACAAATTCCATTCTTTCTCATTATTCAAAATGAGCTAATTAGAGAAAGTAAATTAAGCCATTTCAAATGTAAAAGAATAGGAGGGTCAGATTTTGAGCTTAAAAAATTTTAGTGCATTCATAGAAAAGTTGTCACTAGAATATATTGCAACTATAATTGAAATTAAAATTTTTGACAAAGAGTGTTTTATCAAGAAAATGTCCATTCAATTAAATATTACTGAGAATGGTGACTGAAACAAATAATTTTTCTTTTATTTTAAATAACATTGAAACAAATTACATTAAAACTTACTATAACACACTTTGCACATCAAAGAATAAATGATTTGAATGTAAGTTTTCTTTATATTGCATAAAATTAACTTTGCATTCCAATTTTGACAGAAAAACAATTCCTAATATTATGATTTTCTGGTGATCACTGGAGTCTGGTACTCCTCAAAATACTTTTACAGAAAGAGTTTTAAACATTTAATTTAAAATCAATCTACAGTTAATTTCTAAAGGATCACTTGGGTTTGGCTTTTCCCCAGAATGTGTTTACTGTTTCTTACTTCTAGTAAACACACTATATTTCTGTACCTCCAAGTTAATAGATTTGTAAGCCAAAAGGGATTATTTTTTTTCAACCAGAATGTTAAAAATTGTTGAGCAATGATTGAAGTTGGCTACAAAAGTCAGTTTAACAAATGGGAAAAAAATCCAATTTGTATCCTTGATATGCAGGCATATTTTTCTAGAGGGCTGTTAGTATTACTTCAGATGTGGAAATACAACTGCACCTGCAGAAATGTGCTTGGAGTTATGTACCTGGATTGGAAGTGTTTCTGTTAATGTGTTTTTATGAAAACCTTGCTTTTTCTTTCCTAGGAAAGGTTACCGGACCGATGCCACTGTCTCTGTATTTCTTGGGTTTCTGCTTTTCCTGATTCCAGCAAAAAAGCCATGTTTTGGAAAAAGGAAAAAAGGTGAGGAGGATGCAGCAAGAAAGAGAGCTGGTACATTTTTCAATGTCTAATGATTTATTTTTTTGTCTGTAAAAATTCAAAGAAGAAACTTTTATGTTGGTAAGTCAGGGTTCAGTTTCTCCTCTGATACCGGCCCTTCGTACACCAGACCTCCTTCTCCTTTGCCATAATTCATATTGTCTCATTCAGAGGATGATAAACAGGTCTTGAATCTGAGACTGCCACCTCTTCAGTGTTTTTCAAATTTAGGACTGAACTTAGAAAAGGTTCAGATGGAGTTCCATATTAAAGAACTATAATGCAAAAAAAAGCTGAAGATAAACCCTAGTAAAAAAATCATCACTTATACAGTGGAAATCACAGTAATGTCTTAAGATAAACATAAAAGAGGTCATAAAATCCCAGACAATGTTCCAATTTTGTGCAATGCTTCTCTCACAGTCTTCCTGATAATGAGATTATTTCACATTTGTGTTTGGGTAGCACTCAGTGGTTTGATCAGTTTGCTGTGCCAGGCTTTCAGCAGTGCTGTATAAAAGTAGAATGGTCTGCACAGTCTTACATGGAGTTATAGATGTATATAAACATACATTTTTATACTGTCATATATTGTACAGATTTTAGGAAAACATGACACTCTCTAACTCCTCCTCCAAGAAAATACTCAGGCACTAAAAATCCTAATGTCCTCAGATAAAATCTAGGGGCCTAAATGCACTTTATCAAGCATCATGGCCTACTTCATAGCCCTTCTTTGATAATAAAATCCCATTGTAACACCTTCTCTGTAGTCTACAGATATATGCACATGTGTATCACATGAGGCACACAGTCCCTCAAAAAGCTGTAACATGAAAACACAGGGGTTTACAACTCTTTACATCAACAGAGCAGCCAAGGGAAAGCCAGGATATTTGGAATTAATGCACTGCATTTGCTGAGGCCAGGCTAGCCAGAGAAATAGGCTGTGGACTGCCTCTTTGCCTCTCTCTCAGGTAGTGCCA
Source organism: Corvus brachyrhynchos (assembly GCF_000691975.1). NCBI lineage: Eukaryota > Metazoa > Chordata > Aves > Passeriformes > Corvidae > Corvus > Corvus brachyrhynchos. Next base: position 2,344,134 of record NW_008239139.1, on the reverse strand, counting down.
TGCATATTCCATCATTTCCATTCTTGCAAAAATGTGAAGATCTTTGCAAAAAGGGCAGTATAACACTGGTCACACACTCACTTTGTTTGATATAGGAGATGGTGAAAAGTCAACAGACATTAACAGCCTGGAGCCCATCATTACCTGGAAGGACTTCCAGAAGACCATGCCCTGGGAGATTGTAGTGTTGGTTGGAGGGGGTTATGCCTTAGCAGCTGGATGCAAGGTACTGATACAGATAATTTTTTTTATCCTCCTTTCTAAAAATAGTATCAACCTGCTCTTTTATTCCTTTGTATGCTCCCCAGTTTGGATTCATGATGTGGATACTTACAAGTTTGTACATAACTGAGGGAAAGAATTGTTTCCCACACATAATGTAGTAGGTAGCTACTCCCTGCACTCAATATGTCTTTTTCTTGCTATTTATTAAACACTGCAGTGAAATCTACTTTACTGAGCAAAAGGAAATGCAGAAAGCATGGACCTAAACTTTGTTTATTTGCTGGTGGGATTTGCTGATGCAAACTGCCACAGAGAGAAGAATCTGTTTTACAAACATACCAAGTATTTAGTAATTCTTGTGCTTCTGTCTTTTCCCCAGACCTCTGGCCTCTCTACATGGATTGGACGTCAAATGCTCTCCCTGAGCAGCCTTCCCTACTGGGCTGTAACTCTGCTGGCTTGCATTTTGGTGTCCATGGTAACAGAATTTGTTAGTAATCCAGCAACCATAACCATCTTTCTGCCTATTTTATGCAGCATGGTGAGTGAAAACAGTGACATTTTTAGTCTGTTGTTTCCTGACAGGCTTGTGAGAATTTTTTAGGATGTCAGGGTCTTGGCACTCTGTTCATATGAAACCCAGCTTCAGTTCCCAAGCTACTGTTCTGTAACTTTGGAACTAGGACAAATAATAGAATTGGGCAGCCAAAAGCATATTTTAGCACCAAGGAATTTATAATACCTCTCAGACCAAGTGCACTGAGGAATTCATAGGCCAAGTACAAGAAAAGGCGACTATGGAATCAACCAGAGAGGTGAATTTCACATAAAGCTTGAGATACTTTTATTAATTTTTTTTTTTTAATGTGTTGCTCATTAGTAGTCATCAGCTCCCTATTTGTAGGAAAAGACTGGAGTGCTGAATTTTATTTCAAATTGTTCAGAAGGGTGATCTGGTAAGCATACTGTCTTCCAACGAGGAAAGAAGAGATGTTTGTAAGGGGCAGAAGAAAACCCAGGATGCTATTGACAAAGGTGCAAGAAAGAGATACTAATTTAATTTTATATTGGAATAACAATTACAGAAAATTTTCTCTTTATTTTTTTTATGTAATGTGAAGCTTTTCTTCCAAAGACTGTTGGTCATTATCCAT